>NW_026879908.1:0-291817 GCF_032173495.1 Musca vetustissima
AATGTAACGTTCGCTATTTGTTGTTGTTGCATAGCAACGGAAAGCTAACTGATCTCATGGGAATAAAAACAAAACAAGCTTCGTGAATAAGAAGCATGCGGTGGCTCAGTTGGTAAGCGGGTGGGTTTATTGCCAATTCATTATTTAAACGTCGGGTCTTTGGTTCAAATCCCACCGCAGAAAAAAGTTTTTATTTATTTTTTTTAATTTTAAATTTATTAAATAATATTAATTTATTTATATATATTTAATTCCCATATATAAAAATTTAAAATTTGTTAAGCAAATTTCAAAAAAATGTTATTACAAATACAATCCTTTTGTATATTCGAAAAAAAATATATTTTTGTGCTTATCGAAAAAATAGCCTTCAAAAGAAAAAAATACAATAATACATTTTTTTCACTTAAAATACTTTTTTAAAAAAATCAGGTAAACATTTTTTTCATTTTACCTTAAAAACGCATTCAAATCCACAGAACCTTTTTGGTACCTGTTGTTTTGTGTACTATTCACATTTTATGGTCTATATTTCAGGTGGATGCTATAAATTGCAATAAAATGTACAAATAATTTTTCGAATGGAGATTTTTTATGGCTTTTTCTCTGTTCATTCATAAAGCGCAATAAATGTGTCTAAAAATTCTTACAGAAAACCCCATAACAAAAAATTTGCCTTCATTTCAAATTATTAAATCACTTTTTAAATAAAAAATAATAATAATAAAACAACTTTCTCCGTGGCAAAATCCGCCAACCGGATTTGAACCTTCTGTCCCATGTTTTATAACATAAGTGCGCAACCGCATTAGCTACTATTGTAACATGTAAGATGACAGCGATTGCATGTCATCTATGCTAGTTGTGTTTCATTCATCAGAGACTGTACCATATTCACCTTGTTTCTGAATATTTTTGAAAGAACAATATGCCCTTTTTCCAATGGAAATTCGTATACACAAGTAAGCATTTTAACAGAAATTGGCGAGGAAATTTCCGTACCTTCTGTTTTTTTATTCAATAGGAATGATATTTGGCATTCTATTACTTTATTAATATTTTAAAGATATAAACAAATTATATACAAAATATAAAAAATTATATTCAATTTCTGAACATTTGGATATGAATTATTTGTCAGCTTGGACGTGTTCTTTTTCATAAATCCTATTTGTTTTTCACATGTTTGTCAATGTGTGATTCACTGATCTTTTAATTATTTTGTCAAGTGCTGTTACAAACACACACGCACACACAAAAACGCTAACGGTGTTAGGGGTTGTTTATTAGAAAAGAAAAGCAACGTTCTGGTATTATGTCTTGTTGTATAGCAACGACAAGCAAAATTAGATCCATTTCAGAACGACGAAATAAGCTTCATGTACAAGCAAACAGATTTGCTACGCAACGTCAGTTGTCTTCGGTGGTCGAAGTGGTAAGCCAATTGCTTTTTTATTTGAATGCGTTTTATTAATAAGGTCGTAGGTTCAAACCCCACGACTGGCGTTTTAATTTATTTGACATTATTTTTTGAAATTTGATTTTTTAACATCTTTAAAACTTCTTTTTAGCTTTTTATTTGTGCTTAGTTATATTAAAAAATATTCGAAATAAATTTATAATACAAAATTACAAAATAAATTTATAATTTTAAAAATATAAAAAATTGAAAAATAGTTGTTTTTATTTAAAAACAACACATTTGTATTCTGTTTTTGCAAAATAGTCGGGCTGAATGCCAAATAAAAAAAAAACAACTATTTTTCTCATTTTTATTATACGCTTTTTATAAATTTATTTTAATTTTGTATTATAAATTTATTTCGAATATTTTTTAATATAACTAAGCACAAATAAAAAGCTAAAAAGAAGTTTTAAAGATGTTAAAAAATCAAATTTCAAAAAATAATGTCAAATAAATTAAAACGCCAGTCGTGGGGTTTGAACCTACGACCTTATTAATAAAACGCATTCAAATAAAAAACCACCGAAGACAACTGACGTTGCGTAGCAAATCAGTGTATATCTGTTTGCTTGTACATGAAGCTTATTTCGTCGTTCTGAAATGGATATAATTTTGCTTGTCGTTGCTATACAACAAGACATAATAGCAGAACGTTGCATTTCTTTTCTAATAAACAACCCCTAACACCGTTAGCGTTTTTGTGTGTGCGTGTGTGTTTGTAACAGCACTTGACAAAATAATTAAAAGATCAGTGAATCACACATTGACAAACATGTGAAAAACAAATAGGATTTATGAAAAAGAACACGTCCAAGCTGACAAATAATTCATATCCAAATGTTCAGAAATTGAATATAATTTTTTATATTTTGTATATAATTTGTTTATATCTTTAAAATATTAATAAAGTAATAGAATGCCAAATATCATTCCTATTGAATAAAAAAACAGAAGGTACGGAAATTTCCTCGCCAATTTCTGTTAAAATGCTTACTTGTGTATACGAATTTCCATTGGAAAAAGGGCATATTGTTCTTTCAAAAATATTCAGAAACAAGGTGAATATGGTACAGTCTCTGATGAATGAAACACAACTAGCATAGATGTACATGCAATCGCTGTCATCTTACATGTTACAATAGTAGCTAATGCGGTTGCGCACTTATGTTATAAAACATGGGACAGAAGGTTCAAATCCAGTTGGCGGATTTTGCCACGGAGAAAGTTGTTTTATTATTATTATTTTTTATTTAAAAAGTGATTTAATAATTTGAAATGAAGGCCAATTTTTTGTTATGGGGTTTTCTGTAAGAATTTTTAGACACATTTATTGCGCTTTATGAATGAACAGAGAAAAAGCCATAAAAAATCTCCATTCGAAAAATTATTTGTACATTTTATTGCAATTTATAGCATCCACCTGAAATATAGACCATAAAATGTGAATAGTACACAAAACAACAGGTACCAAAAAGGTTCTGTGGATTTGAATGCGTTTTTAAGGTAAAATGAAAAAAATGTTTACCTGATTTTTTTAAAAAAGTATTTTAAGTGAAAAAAATGTATTATTGTATTTTTTTTCTTTTGAAGGCTATTTTTTCGATAAGCACAAAAATATATTTTTTTCGAATATACAAAAGGATTGTATTTGTAATAACATTTTTCTGAAATTTGCTTAACAAATTTTAAATTTTTATGTATGGGAATTAAATATATATAAATAAATTAATATTATTTAATAAATTTAAAATTAAAAAAAAAATAAATAAAAACTTTTTTCTGCGGTGGGATTTGAACCAACGACCCGACGTTTAAATAATGAATTGGCAATAAACCGACCCGCTTACCAACTGAGCCACCGCATGCTTCTTATTCACGAAGCTTGTTTTGTTTTTATTCCCATGAGATCAGTTAGCTTTCCGTTGCTATGCAACAACAACAAATAGCGAACGTTACATTTTTGTTTTAGGTAATAAACAACCCTTAACGCGGACTCTCAGTGAGCGCATATTTTGTGTGTTGAATCCACACACGCACACGCACTGGAATAAAAAACTATAAATAGATCATTGGAAAACATGTGACATCAAAGTATGAATGAGAAAATTGTTCTAGGGAAAAACAGTGGTTCATTTGTTGTTTCAATTTTATATGCATTTAATAAATAATAAATAAAGTTGTGAATTAGATGAACACAAAAATCCTGCAAATCCGGATCAACTGAGCGTCTTATAGATTCAATACCTTTTGGGTGAATTAATTACCTACCTATTTCCGAAACATTATCGGTATAAATATATGTATTTTTAAAAAAAGTTACAGGTCATTTATTCAGTTCGCAATTTCAGTTGCTTTAATTTTGCTGGTAGCCAAAAATGCATGTCCATCACAAAAAAAAAAAAAAAAAAAAAAAAACAGTTTAAATAAATGGCGTTAAAGTACTCGTTTAAGCCCAGTTTTATCGAATGAATTTAGTTTATGTAGATCTCTAATTTTTGTCTAAATAATGTTGAGATCTTATATTGAGGTGAAATTTCTATTTCGTTGATAATTTCTTGAAAAAAATTAAAAATTATCTTTTTTTCAAAATTTCCGATAATTTTTTCGTAAAGTACTTTTAAAAAAAAAAAAAAATTAAAAAAATCCAAAATGGATTTTTATAAAATATGCATTTTCTGAAAGTACACCTAGTGGGCTTTCCAATGCCGGGTTCCATATAGCGGTAACATTTTTAGTTTTCGCACAGTGGGTCATTGAATTTTGATCCCTTAAAATTATTCAATTTTTTAAAAAAAATTAATTTAAAAAAATTTCCAAAATGGATTTTTATGAATTATGCATTTTCTGAAAGTACACCTAGTGGGCTTTCAAATGCCGGGTTCCATATAGCGGTAACATTTTTAGATTTCGCACAATGGGCATCGATGATAACTTTTCAAATTTTACTAATATGAATTTTTTTAAAAAAATCCAAAATGGATTTTTATAAAATATGCATTTTCTGAAAGTACACCTAGTGGGCTTTCCAATGCCGGGTTCCATATAGCGGTAACATTTTTAGTTTTCGCACAGTGGGTCATTGAATTTTGATCCCTTAAAATTATTCATTTTTTTTAAAAAAAATTAATTTAAAAAAATTTCCAAAATGGATTTTTATGAATTATGCATTTTCTGAAAGTACACCTAGTGGGCTTTCAAATGCCGGGTTCCATATAGCGGTAACATTTTTAGATTTCGCACAATGGGCATCGATGATAACTTTTCAAATTTTACTAATATGAATTTTTTTAAAAAAATCCAAAATGGATTTTTATAAAATATGCATTTTCTGAAAGTACACCTAGTGGGCTTTCCAATGCCGGGTTCCATATAGCGGTAACATTTTTAGTTTTCGCACAGTGGGTCATTGAATTTTGATCCCTTAAAATTATTCAATTTTTTAAAAAAAATTAATTTAAAAAAATTTCCAAAATGGATTTTTATGAATTATGCATTTGAAAGTACACCTAGTGGGCTTTCAAATGCCGGGTTCCATATAGCGGTAACATTTTTAGATTTCGCACAATGGGCATCGATGATAACTTTTCAAATTTTACTAATATGAATTTTTTTAAAAAAATCCAAAATGGATTTTTATAAAATATGCATTTTCTGAAAGTACACCTAGTGGGCTTTCCAATGCCGGGTTCCATATAGCGGTAACATTTTTAGTTTTCGCACAGTGGGTCATTGAATTTTGATCCCTTAAAATTATTCAATTTTTTAAAAAAAATTAATTTAAAAAAATTTCCAAAATGGATTTTTATGAATTATGCATTTTCTGAAAGTACACCTAGTGGGCTTTCAAATGCCGGGTTCCATATAGCGGTAACATTTTTAGATTTCGCACAATGGGCATCGATGATAACTTTTCAAATTTTACTAATATGAATTTTTTTAAAAAAATCCAAAATGGATTTTTATAAAATATGCATTTTCTGAAAGTACACCTAGTGGGCTTTCCAATGCCGGGTTCCATATAGCGGTAACATTTTTAGTTTTCGCACAGTGGGTCATTGAATTTTGATCCCTTAAAATTATTCAATTTTTAAAAAAAAAATTAATTTAAAAAAATTTCCAAAATGGATTTTTATGAATTATGCATTTTCTGAAAGTACACCTAGTGGGCTTTCAAATGCCGGGTTCCATATAGCGGTAACATTTTTAGATTTCGCACAATGGGCATCGATGATAACTTTTCAAATTTTACTAATATGAATTTTTTTAAAAAAATCCAAAATGGATTTTTATAAAATATGCATTTTCTGAAAGTACACCTAGTGGGCTTTCCAATGCCGGGTTCCATATAGCGGTAACATTTTTAGTTTTCGCACAGTGGGTCATTGAATTTTGATCCCTTAAAATTATTCAATTTTTTAAAAAAAATTAATTTAAAAAAATTTCCAAAATGGATTTTTATGAATTATGCATTTTCTGAAAGTACACCTAGTGGGCTTTCAAATGCCGGGTTCCATATAGCGGTAACATTTTTAGATTTCGCACAATGGGCATCGATGATAACTTTTCAAATTTTACTAATATGAATTTTTTTAAAAAAATCCAAAATGGATTTTTATAAAATATGCATTTTCTGAAAGTACACCTAGTGGGCTTTCCAATGCCGGGTTCCATATAGCGGTAACATTTTTAGTTTTCGCACAGTGGGTCATTGAATTTTGATCCCTTAAAATTATTCAATTTTTTTTAAAAAAAAATTAATTTAAAAAAATTTCCAAAATGGATTTTTATGAATTATGCATTTTCTGAAAGTACACCTAGTGGGCTTTCAAATGCCGGGTTCCATATAGCGGTAACATTTTTAGATTTCGCACAATGGGCATCGATGATAACTTTTCAAATTTTACTAATATGAATTTTTTTAAAAAAATCCAAAATGGATTTTTATAAAATATGCATTTTCTGAAAGTACACCTAGTGGGCTTTCCAATGCCGGGTTCCATATAGCGGTAACATTTTTAGTTTTCGCACAGTGGGTCATTGAATTTTGATCCCTTAAAATTATTCAATTTTTTAAAAAAAATTAATTTAAAAAAATTTCCAAAATGGATTTTTATGAATTATGCATTTTCTGAAAGTACACCTAGTGGGCTTTCAAATGCCGGGTTCCATATAGCGGTAACATTTTTAGATTTCGCACAATGGGCATCGATGATAACTTTTCAAATTTTACTAATATGAATTTTTTTAAAAAAATCCAAAATGGATTTTTATAAAATATGCATTTTCTGAAAGTACACCTAGTGGGCTTTCCAATGCCGGGTTCCATATAGCGGTAACATTTTTAGATTTCGCACAATGGGCATCGATGATAACTTTTCAAATTTTACTAATATGAATTTTTTTAAAAAAATCCAAAATGGATTTTTATAAAATATGCATTTTCTGAAAGTACACCTAGTGGGCTTTCCAATGCCGGGTTCCATATAGCGGTAACATTTTTAGTTTTCGCACAGTGGGTCATTGAATTTTGATCCCTTAAAATTATTCAATTTTTTAAAAAAAATTAATTTAAAAAAATTTCCAAAATGGATTTTTATGAATTATGCATTTTCTGAAAGTACACCTAGTGGGCTTTCAAATGCCGGGTTCCATATAGCGGTAACATTTTTAGATTTCGCACAATGGGCATCGATGATAACTTTTCAAATTTTACTAATATGAATTTTTTTAAAAAAATCCAAAATGGATTTTTATAAAATATGCATTTTCTGAAAGTACACCTAGTGGGCTTTCCAACACCATTAGCGGTAACATTTTTAGATTTCGCACAATGGGCATCGATGATAACTTTTCAAATTTTACTAATATGAATTTTTTTAAAAAAATCCAAAATGGATTTTTATAAAATATGCATTTTCTGAAAGTACACCTAGTGGGCTTTCCAATGCCGGGTTCCATATAGCGGTAACATTTTTAGTTTTCGCACAGTGGGTCATTGAATTTTGATCCCTTAAAATTATTCAATTTTTTAAAAAAAATTAATTTAAAAAAATTTCCAAAATGGATTTTTATGAATTATGCATTTTCTGAAAGTACACCTAGTGGGCTTTCAAATGCCGGGTTCCATATAGCGGTAACATTTTTAGATTTCGCACAATGGGCATCGATGATAACTTTTCAAATTTTACTAATATGAATTTTTTTAAAAAAATCCAAAATGGATTTTTATAAAATATGCATTTTCTGAAAGTACACCTAGTGGGCTTTCCAATGCCGGGTTCCATATAGCGGTAACATTTTTAGTTTTCGCACAGTGGGTCATTGAATTTTGATCCCTTAAAATTATTCATTTTTTTAAGTGGGTCATTGAATTTTGATCCCTTAAAATTATTCAATTTTTTAATTTGAAAAATTAATTTAAAAAAATTTCCAAAATGGATTTTTATGAATTATGCATTTTCTGAAAGTACACCTAGTGGGCTTTCAAATGCCGGGTTCCATATAGCGGTAACATTTTTAGATTTCGCACAATGGGCATCGATGATAACTTTTCAAATTTTACTAATATGAATTTTTTTAAAAAAATCCAAAATGGATTTTTATAAAATATGCATTTTCTGAAAGTACACCTAGTGGGCTTTCCAATGCCGGGTTCCATATAGCGGTAACATTTTTAGTTTTCGCTAATATGAATTTTTTTAAAAAAACAGTGGGTCATTGCTTTCCAATGCCGGGTTCCATATAGCGGTAACATTTTTATTAAAATTGAATTTTGATCCCTTAAAATTATTCAAAAAAAATTAATTTAAAAAAATTTCCAAAATGGATTTTTATGAATTATGCATTTTCTGAAAGTACACCTAGTGGGCTTTCAAATGCCGGGTTCCATATAGCGGTAACATTTTTAGATTTCGCACAATGGGCATCGATGATAACTTTTCAAATTTTACTAATATGAATTTTTTTAAAAAAATCCAAAATGGATTTTTATAAAATATGCATTTTTTTAGTGGGCTTTCCAATGCCGGGTTCCATATAGCGGTAACATTTTTAGTTTTCGCACAATGGGCAATTTTTTTCAAAAAAAAATCCAAAATGGATTTTTATAAAATATGCATTTTCTGAAAGTACACCTAGTGGGCTTTCCAATGCCGGGTTCCATATAGCGGTAACATTTTTAGATTTCGCACAATGGGCATCGATGATAACTTTTCAAATTTTACTAATATGAATTTTTTTAAAAAAATCCAAAATGGATTTTTATAAAATATGCATTTTCTGAAAGTACACCTAGTGGGCTTTCCAATGCCGGGTTCCATATAGCGGTAACATTTTTAGTTTTCGCACAGTGGGTCATTGAATTTTGATCCCTTAAAATTATTCAATTTTTTAAAAAAAATTAATTTAAAAAAATTTCCAAAATGGATTTTTATGAATTATGCATTTTCTGAAAGTACACCTAGTGGGCTTTCAAATGCCGGGTTCCATATAGCGGTAACATTTTTAGATTTCGCACAATGGGCATCGATGATAACTTTTCAAATTTTACTAATATGAATTTTTTTAAAAAAATCCAAAATGGATTTTTATAAAATATGCATTTTCTGAAAGTACACCTAGTGGGCTTTCCAATGCCGGGTTCCATATAGCGGTAACATTTTTAGTTTTCGCACAGTGGGTCATTGAATTTTGATCCCTTAAAATTATTCAATTTTTTAAAAAAAATTAATTTAAAAAAATTTCCAAAATGGATTTTTATGAATTATGCATTTTCTGAAAGTACACCTAGTGGGCTTTCAAATGCCGGGTTCCATATAGCGGTAACATTTTTAGATTTCGCACAATGGGCATCGATGATAACTTTTCAAATTTTAGTAATATCTATTTTTATTCAATAAAACCATGATTCATTTTTTCAGTTAAAGCGGTTTTAAATAGCTTTTGGAATTGCCTTTCCGGGAGTACCAATATTTTGCCTGTTTTATTTATATTTATTGCTCAATTGGTCACTGAATTGTTATAAAAACGATTTTAACATCTGTTATACTGAACTGAAATCTGTTATACGTGTCTTTGCTAAATTTGGTGGATTGAGTCTTTGCTAGTTAAAATCGATTTTATCTTCACGCGTCTGAGATTTTTGCGTGGATATTTTAATAATTTTTTTAATAAATGCTGGACTTGGGGCGAGAGTTTTCTTTTTTTAATAATATTTTTCAACTAAAATGAGACCCATTAGTATTCACTTGTTAGTTTATTTGTATCGGTTGAACACTTTTTATGCCCATGATTTCTCTGCTGATTTCGTTAAAGATTACCAGCTTTATTCACAAACAGCTAAATCACACCGACATTTTTTGCCGCAATATCAAACATTCAAACACGAGAAAGACTAATTCCATTAAAATTTGGACAAATTAAAACAAATATGCAAAAAACAGCAACAAAATATACATTTATGCGAATTTATCAAGATATTAAAGCAGAAGATCGATTAATTATTGAAATTAATCGTTAGTATCGTAAATTTTAGAAAACGCCAACAACGAGAACAGCAACAAAAATGCGAGAAGTTGAAACGGATTGTGATTTTGCATTCATTTTTTTGGGCAATAAATTCCAAATGATGGTTCTCTGCTACCCTCTATCTGTCGGCATTTGTCGTGTGTTATCTGCGGGAGTTTTTTCTTTTGGCATCTATGGTTTTCAATTAATACATATCTATATTTTTTTCTTTGAAAATTTATGGGACAGGAAGTTTTGTTTTATTAGACAAACAAGCTAGAAAGCTAACATTAAGAAAACTGTTTGACAGTAAATTGACAAACTGACCAAACAACTGATATACGAGAATTATTTAATTGTTAATTCGAAATGAAATAACGAATGAATTTAGTTTTTGTGATATATGTATATTTTTTATTATTAATAAACACTACAGGTATTTTATTAAGTATATATATATATAATTAATGCAACTGTATCATTTGATAATTAAAAAAAAAATTGCTAAATCTGAGTTTTTATATTCTAATTTGAGTATAATAAAATCAGTAAGGAAAGTTGTAAAGTCGGACTGGGCCGACTATATGATACCCTTCACCACTTTGGGTGTATTCTACATATGTCTCCTAACAGACTCCGCCTTTTCGAAAGAACATTGATATGAAATCGAACGAACTTGAATATGTGATTTTTCTGGAACCTATGCTAAATTTCATTTCATTCGGGCAAGTTTAGAGCCGTTTGCGTACAATAGGACAAATTTATGTATATCGATTTTATTTAAATATGGAAGCTGTGTCAGCATCTGTACCAATTAAAAAACAAATTGTGCAAATCGAAGGACATATAGGGACCTTGGTGCTCCATTTAGCTAAAATCGGACGAACTATATATGGGAACAAAATCTGAACCGATTTTAACGAAATTCCCTATGCCAACTTTCGTGGATATATAGGGACTTTAGTGCACCATTTCTATTAAATCGTACGAAAATATATATGGGAGCTATATATAAATCTGAACCGATTCTCACGGCACTTAGCACACATCATTCTACACTTAATTCAGTACGATATGCCAAATTTTGTGCAAATCGAAAAGTATACAAAGGCTTTTAAATAGAACCAAAATGTATATGTGAGCTATATCTAAATCTGAGCCGATTTTCACGAAACTTAA
Organism: Musca vetustissima; assembly: GCF_032173495.1. NCBI lineage: Eukaryota > Metazoa > Arthropoda > Insecta > Diptera > Muscidae > Musca > Musca vetustissima. The sequence continues at coordinate 11,150 of NW_026879908.1, forward strand.
CACACATCGTGGTGTACCATTTACCATTAAATCGGACGAAAATATATATGAGAGCTATATCTAAATCTGAACCGATTTGCACGAAACGGTACGCTATGACAAATTTCGTGCTAAACAAAAGATATATAGGGACTTTGGTGCACCATTTCTGTCAAATCGGACGAAAATATATATGGAAGCTATATCGAAATCTAAACCGATTTCCACGAAACTTAACGCACATTATACTAGACTTTATTCAGTACGCTGTGTCAAATTTCGTGCAAATCCAAAGATATATAGGGACTTTGGTGCACCATTTGCATTAAATCGGACGAAATATATAAGGGAGCTATATCTAAATCTGAACCGATTTTCTGGAAACTTAACACACATCATTCTAAACTTAATTGAGTATAGTAGTGTTGGCGGGTTATTTGGGATACCATTTGTATTTTGTTTTTGCAAAATAGTCAGGCTTAATCCCAGTCTATTCTGGGGAGAATATCCCAACAAAAAACTAAGGGAACTGATGAGGATCAGTGGCGAGATCCGAAACTATAGTCTTCCCTGCCTTACCCCTCGGCGGACAATGCCATACATTCCCCACTAATAAATAGTTGTTTTTTATAAAAACAACAAACTGGGATTGAGCCTGACTATTTTGCAAAAACAAAATACAAATGGTATCCCAAATAACCCGCCAACACTACTGAAGTTGTAGACGAGGCACGGTCATACTGTTTGGTTTATTGCTTTAACTAGCAATACCAACAACAACGTTATGTGCATTCGTCACAAAGTGACGACACATAGCAGTGGGAAATGTATTGTAGTTGTCTGTAAATGCCTTGTTGACCACGAAGTCAGGCGCCAACGAAACGAACTTCTCATTGGGGTCGTATCGCTGGTAACGTAAGAACTTCGAATTGTCACAAGAGACATTTGGGTTTGAAAGGTTTTTTGTAAAGAAGCTATTAATAGCTTCTGGGGAGAATATCCCAACAAAAAACTAAGGGAACTGATGAGGATCAGTGGCGAGATCCGAAACTATAGTCTTCCCTGCCTTACCCCTCGGCGGACAATGCCATACATTCCCCACTAATAATTAATTGAGTACGCTATGCCAAATTTCGTGCAGATCGTATGATATATAGGGACCATTTACCTTAAATCGGACGAAAATATATATGGGAGCTATGTCAAAATCTGAACCGATTTTTACGAAACTTGGCACACATCACTACAGGCTCAATTCACTACGTTATACCAAATTTCGTGCAAATTGTATAGGGACTTTGGTGCACCATTTACATTAAATCGGACGAAAATATATATGGAAGCTATATCTAAATCAGAACCGATTTTTCCCAATTTCAATAGGATTCATCCTTGGGCCAAACAGATGAGCTGTGCCAAATTTCATCCAAATCGGATCATGTACTTTGTTTACAATTTAACGTGGACAGGCAGACAGGCGGACGGACGGACATGCATAAATCGACTCAGAAAGTGATTCTATGCATATTCTCCAAAGGAACCATGTGTCTATCTTTTCAAGAATTTTGATAATTTTTGAATTATGATTTCTAGAAATCCATTTTAGGTATATTACTGGTAAAATATGGAGGAAAATTTTGGTATACAACATTGAAGGGGTCTTTTCGGTCCTCTTTTCCACAAGTGATTGAAAACTCATACAAAGCGGGGTTAAAGCTGCTCAGAATATTCTACAGAAATTTTCGCCATAAAGTTTTACTATAAGTCTTAGAATAGACTAAATCTCAAAAATCAGCCTAAACACAAAAATCAAAAACTCGTTTTAGGGTTAAAATCATACTTGCTATTGTTTTACCTTCTTTAATGTAGGATTTGCTGTAATACTGCCGAAGATACTATATACCTAAAATGCAAGAATTTCAAGAAATTATATTTCGAAAATGATCAAAATTCTTGAAAAGGGGGAATTTTAAGTGGATAAAGTACCCGATAAAAACATCTTAGCTGTGTGTGGGTTGGAAAATTCCGTATGGGGATGAAAGCCCTTGACACAACCCAATATCTAGGATCACTATTAAATTTCGAATAAATTGTAGATCATGAAGAACTGTCGGATTCGTTTAAAATATTTACCACAAATAGATCTCACGATGCCAAATATTTTAATAATATTTATTTGTGGGAGGCAGACCCGGATTTCTAAATTTTAAACCGGATTTTCAGATAATAAAAATGTATCTATTATTTTATTTCATTTATTCAATTTCAATTATTCCCTTCCTTAGCTCCATCAGACAAATTGTCTAAAAGCAGTAGACGATCGTTAAGCAAAATCTAAAAATCTATACAAATTATTAAAATTCATAACTCAATTTTTGAACGCTAATCTCTATGCCATTTGCGGATTTTGTTGCATTTGTGAATGCGTTAAAAATATAATCAAAACCGGAATGCAAAATCTTTGTTTTTCTTTGGTTAATTATTGCTTGCTATAGATTTTAATAGCTTGTACACGCCCCATTAAATCTAATCCAAAATTAACCTAATGATCGGATTTAGTTTTCAATTTTTGCCAAATGATTGAAATTAGTCGAACAGGTTGTTGAATAGAAATTATTATTCTTTTGAATGGAAGCACTATAAAGCGATAATCAATTTGTGAAATAATTGGTAATTTAGAATAAATTATTTAAGATTTTGGATTTCCTAAAATAAACGAGCTGAAAAAGTCGTTCATCTGCTGAAGAGCATGGGAAGGTGTTTTAGACAAATGTTGTTTTTTTTAATATTGAAATATTCGTTGGAGGCTTCAAACGTTACCTTAAGATCCACGCTTATAGTCCAGCAGTCTTCCAAAAAATCTGCTTTTAAAATCCACGCTTATTAGCACAATGGTTCTCGAAAAAATCCACGCTTATTGGAAATTGGTTAATGAAAAATCTTCCTTGAAAGATCACGCTTCACGCAGTGGTCCATGAAGAAATATTTCTTAAAAATCCACGCTTTTTGACCCAGTGGTCCTTGAAAAAATCTACTTTAAAAATTCACCCTTCTTGGGCGAATGGTGTTTATCCGAAAAAGTCAGCATTGCTTATTGCCCCAGACCTCCTTGAAAAAATATTTGACTATTAGTTCTTGAAAAACTATTCTTTAAAAATTCACGACTATTGGCCCAGTGGTCCTTGAAGAAATATTCTTTAATAACGCACGCTTATTGGTCCAGTGGTCCTTAAAAAAATATTTAAAAATCCACGCTTATTGGCATAGATAAAATATTCTTTAAAAAATCAACGACCTTTGGACCATTGAAAAATATACTTAAAAAAATCGAATCCAAAATATTTTGTTTAAACCCCCGCTTATTGTTGCATGAGTCCTTTAAAATATATTCTTTAAAAATCCATAGATCCATAGATGAGGACTTAGAAATATGAGTATTTCATTTTTTTAATTGTAGACCACGTATTCATAGTGTGAGATATCAAATTTCTACAACACACTTTTCAAAAACGACCTGCTCGTGACAAAAAAAAATCCAAACATTGAAAGTGTTTGTCACAAAAACGAAAACCCCCAAACACAAAAAAAAAAAAATCATAACATAATTTGTCCAATTCCAATGCCGCTGATGAATATTCAAACATGCAAATCAATGTTTATGTTTAAAATATTCAAAAAATGTATAATTTAATGAAATATTAATGTTTTTTCGGTTGACATTAACGTCTACTTAACGAACAACCTGTTTCTGTTTCTTCGTGCTCTATTATGCTGTTGACTTCGCTCGTGATCTGCTTTAGTTCAGGCGATACTAGTTCAATCGTAGACTTTCCGTTTACCAAGAATTTCAAAGTCGTTGAACCCTTTGCTGTGTGGCGGCGATGATGTGTGTAACTAATAACTAGACAGCTCGTCGGACAGTTGGTCAGACAAACGGTGATCGGGTAAGAGGAATTTAGTAAGGTAGCCGCAGATTAGGTTTTAAACAATGGACCACAACACAAGCCACCATCAGCACCAGACCACACCACCACCATCACCAGCATTATCATCAACGTCATCAAACTCATCACCTTTTCAAATCACCAATGATATGCTAATTAAATTATTAAGATCTTTTTGTAAATTAACAATGGATAGCTGGTGGTGGAGGGGAGTGAAAGAGGAACTAGCCTAAACTGAAATCCATGATCGTGGTGTTATGGTGGTTGTGGTTTTTTTCTTGGTATTATTATGAAAGAATTTCAAAAAAAAAAAAAAAAAAAAAATGATTTGAAAGTGCACTCAAAGAAATGTTGTAGTTGGAATGGAATATTTTTAAAGGGGAAGGATGGTAGAGAGATATGGATATATAATACACGCTTTTTGATCTGGCGGTCCTTCAGAAAATAGTTTCTTAAAATCCACGCATATAGGTCAGATGGTCTGTGAAAAAATCTACTTTGCAAATGAAGGCTTATAGGTCAGATGGTCTCTGAAAAAATCTACTTTAAAAATTCACGCTTATTGGTCAGGTGATCTCTGAAAAACTCTACTTTAAAAGTCCACGTTCATAGGCCAGATGGTCTGTAAAAAAATTGCTTTAAAAATATACACTTACAGGTCAGATGTTCTGTGAAAAAATCTACTTTACAAATGAACACTTATAGGTCAGATGGTCTCTGAAAAATCTACTTATAAAAATCCACGTTTATAGGTCAGATGGTATCTGAAAAAATCAGCTTTAAAAATGCACGCTTATAGGTCAGACGGTGTCTGAAAAAATCTACTTATAAAAATCCACGTTTATAGGTCAGATGGTATCTGAAAAAATCTGCTTTAAAAATGCACTCTTATAGGTCAGATGGTGTCTGAAAAAATCTGCTTTAAAAACCCACGCTTATGTGTCAGATGGTCTCTGAAAAATCTACTCTAAAAATCTACTTTAAAAATCTACGCTTATATGTCAGATGGTATCTGAAAAAATTTGCTTTAAAAACCCACGCTTATAGGTCAGATGGTCTCTGAAAAAATCAAATTTAAAAATCCACGCTTATAGGTCGGATGGTCCCTAAAAAATCTACTTTAAAAATCCACGCTTATAGGTCAGATGGTCTCTGAAAAAATCTACTTTAAAAATCCACGTTTATAGGTCAGATGTTCGATGAAAAATTTAATTTAAAAATCTACGTGGTGATGTCCCGGAAATAATACACGTTAAACATCCAGTCCAATTGTCCTTCAGAAATTCATTATGATACTTTAAAACATATCCTTTAGAAATATTACCTTATATATTTCGGGTACTTAAAAACTATTTCTCAAAAACTAGAATTATTGGTCTGTTGGTTCTTCAGAAATCACCAAATCGTATTACTCCAGTGGTTTATTTATTTCTCTCCATGTAATCGACTATCATCACATGTTTGCTGTTAACCATATCTTTACACACGGGTTACACACAACGCCATCACCAATCAATTAACACTGTCTGGTCATATTGTAATGTAGCAATAAACATACACTCATACATACTTACATATTTGTGCTGTGTTACATTTTTAACTTGTTTCTATTTTCATTTCCAGGTTTATGCTAATTTGGACATTGCTACGGCCAAAGCTACCAAAGAAGAACAATCCCGTGCTAAACATCATCTATTGGATGTAGCTTCGCCCGCCGAGCCATTTACTGTGGTGCACTTCCGCAACAAGGCATTGCCAATTGTATCCTTTTCAAAAAATGCAAAACAAACGAAAAAAAATGTTATAACGTTTCCAAGGTACCAGTCAACACACTGAGTGAGTTTTCGATCTTTTCAGCGTATTTCAAGTTATACTATTCTATCGATTGTTTGTATTGATTTATTTAAAAATGTGTAAGTCAGTTTTTGTTTTCTCTTTCGAGTCGAGCTTAATGATCGAAAAATTTTGCAATGAATAGGAAAACTAGGGAAGAAACTACACACCCACCATTATGCGAAGCGTTTCGTATTTATGTCGCAGGTGATGGGAAATTTCATCTGCGAATTAAATTCAAATTTGTCAAGTTCGTATTTTGTCTTAACTCTAGAAATATTAAAGCAGATTTTTGTTGTCTCATGGTTCAGGGAACCTAGGCACGAATCCTAACCGTTATCAAGTATTTAGCGTTCTGAACCATCAATATACTTCAAAAATCTGCTTTGTAAAATAGACTATTTTCCTTATTCGTGGTTTACATTAGGTTATTTTAAGTGCCCCAATTCCATAGTTTGTAGGTGAGAGAGCTGAGGGTAAGGGTAACCCTTCAATTCTGTTGCTAGAAAACTGACAATGGCCGCAATTAAAATTACCTAACTTAATTTTTGTGTTGCACATTTATTATGAGTAAATTGATATGTATTCATCTCTGTTGTTTTTATGCCCTTCACCACACTGTGGTACAGGGTATTATGTCTTTGCACATATGTTTGTAACAGGCAAAAATAATCGAGATAGACCCATGGTTCTTTTTGAGAATATGCATAGAATCACTTTCTGAGTCGATTTATGCATTTCCGTCCGTCCGTCCCTCTGTCCATATTAAATTTTAAACAAAGTACAGGTCGCATTTATAATCCGAATTGGATGAAATTTGGCACAGCTCTTTCATTTGGGCCAAGGACGTTACCTATTGTAATTGGAAAAAATCGGTTCAGATTTAGATATAGCTCCCATAAATATTTTCGTCCGATTTAAGGTAAATGGTGCATCAAAGTCCCTATATATCTTTCAATTAGCACGAAATTTGGCATAGCATATTGAATTGCATCTATAACTAGGTGTGCCAAGTTTCGCCCGATTTTAGGTAAGTGGTGTACCAAAGTCCCTGGAAATCTTTCATTGGATTTTAGGTAATTTTTGCACCAAAGTCTATGAAAATTATTCGATTTGCACGAAATTTGTCATAGCGTACTGAATTAAGTCTAGATAGACGTGTGCTAAGTTTCGTGAAAATCGGTTCATATTTAGATATAGCTCCCATACATATTTTCGTCCGATTTTATGTAGTTGGTGCACCAAAGTCCCTATATATCTTTCCATTTGCACGAATTTTGGTATAGGGTACTGAATTAAGTCTAGAATGATGTTGTTAATGTTATCAGATCTGATTTTTCATTTTCAACGTATTAAATCGTCGTAGATTTGTATAGCCTTCATTCCGCTTGCAACGCCATGAAATATTCAAAGGGCCAATAATTTACACACATTCTGATCGAAATAAAATGCTATGCCGATGTAGCCATGTACGTCTATCTGTTAAAACGCTTGAAGTCTGCATTTTTGTAAATACAAAACCAGTGAGCGTAGCGGTGTAGTCTAACGGCTATACTGCGGATCTATATTCCGAGCATGGGTAATATTTGCACGCTCTCTTCGATTTTCCGAATTGTGTTTTACCGGAGTAAAACAATATTCCATAATATTCAAATGTTGTTATATTACATGAACAAGTTTTGGTTCATTTGACACGTAAATATTAAGGGGACCCCCCATTCTCGGGGTCAAAATTGTTGTTGATATAATTTGAATCTACACTGATTAAAGAATGTCTCTACAAAATTTCAAGTGAAAATCTCAAGAACTCTTGAAGATATAGCCCATTTATTGTGTCAGCATCAAGTGACGGCTAAAGGGCTTCTCAAACTTTAAACGCGTTTTTCTCTAAACATTTTTTTGCGAATGGCGGGCACGATAACTCAAAAACTAATAATCCAATCGGTTCAAAATTTTGCAACGTTTCTATGGGAGTGTATAGCTCTCGTATGAACTAGGATAAAGCCAATCGGTGAAGATCTTCCTTATTTTTTTACTTGGTTTTTGGTAAAAAATCATCCTAGTTCATACGAGAGCCAGGCATGTACTCTTTCTAACACCGTTGGAATTTTCCGATTCCGATGTTCCAGTGAGGAGTTATCATGCCCGCCATAAAAAATAAGGACTTTTCTTTAATTACAAAAAACAACAACAAAACAATAACAAAATTTTTTTGTAAATTATTTTTCTTCTCTTTTAAATCTTCAATTATATATGTGCAAAGTTACAAACCTTAACAAGCATTTGTATTCATTTACCAGCCCATTGAAAATCTTGAAAAATTAAAATCGAGAATGGGTGGGGTTCCCTTAATTCATTTTCAAGGCAACCATTCGAATTAGTTGGTCATATTGCCTTTCCCATTGCAAATTTGTGATATTCGGCTTATAGAGCAAGTAGAAAACTTGACAAAAATAACGTTTTCTGCCCATCTCATCAATATCGAAATATCATCTGATCAACATCGGAAGTTATAAGCGTCGTCCTTGACCTTAACCAGGGCATAACACAAAATTCCGCCATCTAGTGTGGTACTAATAATACTAAACAATATTTGAATACGTAGACCCGTGTAAATATATACGCAGAACGCCCACATCCGATAAATTATCCGGTCTATGTTCTTTAGAAGTAAATATATACGCCGCGAAATGCAAAATTTGCATTTGTCACACAAAAGTCTGGGCCCATTTGATCCCCTAATTTTTGGTCCATTTGATCCCCAAAATATTAACCTATCATCAGCAAAAACAATAGCGGTCTTCTTTGGCCAGAACCGGATCTACGAATGGACAGATATGTCTAGATCGGCTTAGCTAGATCTAGACTCCTGTACCCTTGGTATAAGATTAGCATACCAAAGGGTTTAAGACCAATATTTCACGATATTACAAATTCCATACAAAGCTCTAATATCCTTAAAACATAGTTTTATAGGGCATAATTATTAATATTTGCCCATCGTTCGGGGAGACTCTAATTGAGGAGTTTGGATCTAATTTGATAGTTTGGGTTTTCATTGGTTGTCGAATTGATTGAAATAATATATTTATACATTCACCTCACAGGATGAAATTTGGCACAACTAATATATTTGGCCAATATATATTGGTTGGGGAAATAGGAAATATTTCAATATGAACTATAAGACTTTATTTAACATGCTTCGGAATGTCCGATTTGGGGCAAATATGCAACGTTTTGATGTCCATTTTAAAGGTGACTTCATAATGCCACTCTCATAGCAGTCCTGCTCTCTATTTGCAAAAAACTCAGGGATCAGAATTTAACGTTTGGTCATATGGAAGCAAGTCAAAATGCATAGCAGAACCTTCCTGGCCGTTAGTCCTGGTTTGGCCACCGTTTGAGGTGCTTCGCCGTTCTTTGACCACGATTGTTTTCACACAGGGTTATCGTATGTGATCCATTTCTCATCTCCAGTTTTAAGAAATGGGTCTATATCATTCCTTTTGGTCAAGGCTTCGAAGATGGAAATTCGATCCATCGTATTTTTTTTTTGTTAATTGGTGTGGCACGCAAACATCGAGGTTCTTTTTGAATCCAGGTTTGTATAAATGGTTTAAAACAGTTTTATTGTCGATTTTTAGCTCCTGGACTGCTAACATGCGGTCATTCGATCATTTCTCCGATTTTTCGACGACGGGCCTAATTATTTACTTTTTCCCCAACCTAATATTTTAGCTCCTCCATAATTGAAGTCGTCCGAATGCTTCTCTCGCACACTTTTTACAACAGAAGTTAAACCTAGATTCATCTTCTGATATAACTCCTATATAAAGGTTCCCCCACATTAAAAGTCTTTCATAGATGAAATTTCGAATTGAGTGTCTGAAGGTTGGTATTTAAGGTATTTTACTACATAATTAAAATTTAGTGGAAAATATTTAAAATTCTGCCCGTCCAAACTTAACGACATTTCTACTTGGTTTAATTAATTGTGGCATAAATATAATTTCCGAATTACTAACAGCTTTCTAAAAGTATTGACAAAGTCATACTTCAAAAAAAACCCCACAACGCTAAACAAACATTATGACGACAAATACCAGCAGAAATCCTAAACCACTGACAGACTGACCAATACCGCAATCATTTAAATATTTATGAGTTTTCTTCCTCTACATCTTATGATGCAGCAATTTTGTTGTTGTTGCTGTTGTTGTTGTTGTTATTATAATTTATGCATAATTTAAGCAAATACCATTACATATTAACTAAGTGGCCAAACCAAACAATTCTCCCCCCACACAAACTCTCGTGACCGGGACAATACCCCTCACCTCCATCATCTCAAATAAATTCATTAGCTAGTCAATGTCAAACAGAGATGAAGACGAAAATGAAAAAAAAAACATATCTTACAATTGACATGTGGCGCCACAAAGACCCCCTCCCCACCTAAGATGTTCCAAATCTCTAATATTATTTTACATATTTCCTTTGTATGCGAGAGTGTGTGTATGGTTTCCAATTTGCTGTCATTGAGTGCGAAGAAGTCTTCAAGTATGTACTTTTACTGGTCTTGTTCCAGACCATAGAAATTGGAAAGTGCCGTTCACACTCAGATCTGAATGAGCTGACTGGCTGGCTGGCGTTTTGAATAATTTTCGATTTCAATATTGACATACTCTTCATTTACTATTGTTATTATTATAATTTGTTTGTTGTCCCTCACCCTGTTTTGGAATATGAAAATTTCCATTACTAAAAGTTTTCAAAGGCGGAAAAGAAGACACATTCGAACAGACATACCACCACTATCCTCCAACACACATTTATTTGTAAATACATAAAAAAACGCAAAACATGTGCACAAAAACTGTCGCTTCGACTTCCTTTAACGGAAATAATATGATTGACATTTTGTGAATTTCCTTTTGTAGGCAGACATACACACACACGCACGCACACATATGGCCCCAGTAAGGCCCACCACACCCCACACTACTAGCTCAGGGTGGGCCAATCATATTAATTCTTTGGAAGTTAAAGCTTGTCAGAAGGAAGCAAAAACGACACCATGTTCATTGAAAAAAAAAAAAACTGCTGATGATGGTTGGGATGTGACATTACATTTGGTTACCCAGCTAGCCAACCAAGCGGACAGTATTTGCTCCATATGACATTTTATTTATTTACTGTTCATAATTCTCATAAATTGCCAACAACAGAAACAACGAAAAAATCATAAAAACACTGCTTAAATAAAATGTCGAATATTGTTTTTATTATCAAAACAAAACACGACGAATAATAAACATTTATGATTTGTCCGATTCTCATGTCAATGTCGTCGTGTTTTCTTTTTCCGGATTTGTATAGCTGGGTTTTAATATCCTACACAAGTAAGTTGTAATGGCCATATAATGCCCTCACAACTGGGGCCCACAAGTTTGTAACGCCACCAAATATTGGCCCCAAACCCACCATTTAGTATGCCGATCTCATATCTCGATTAGCTGAGTCGATCTAGACATGTGTGCCCGTTCGTCTGTTTGTCCTTTATTATTTGTTTTGTGGTTAATGGACCAAAAACTTTGGCTCATTTGACCCGCTAAATATTGACCGATCGTTACTAAAACAGTCATTATCAATAGTATACCAGAACCCCTTCGCGGTGTAAAATTTGCGATCTTCTGCTTATAATTCAAATGTTCTCTAGACAGACTAGAAAATCGGACAAAAATTAAATTTTTGGTCCATTTCATCCCTATATATCATTTGACCACTTGACTCCAACCGGAACATCATGTTGCCTCATCAGTTCCCTTTCCCTGTGTAAAATCATAATTGTGGCCTCTGGGACAAACGGATCGACGGCTAGATCGACTCGATGTGCACTGCAAGGTATTTACATATATAAAGAAAGAATAATTCCCACTTTTGAACACGACAAAGTTTTAGTTCAAATATTGGGTTATGCAAAGTTGAAATAAAAATGAATAATAGTTTCGCAGTATATATATTTTTATATATTTTTCTGCCAAATTTTGACCATTTATAGGGCAGATACCAAAAGGAGTGGTCTGATATTCTGGAGGAAATATTAGGCTGGGGAAAAAGAAATCCATTATTCTATATGAACTATAGGACTTTATTAAACATGCTTCGGAATGTCCGATTTATTGCCCAAGATATGTGTGTTGGCGAATTCTGTCCGTTTCTGGCCAATTGTCAATTTGAACCGCTTGGCTTGCATTTTCGCCTATGTTCACTGATTACCAAAATTTCAGTGAATTTAAATTAAGGACCGTAGTATCTAAAAACGTAAAGAACTTTAAAACATGCTAAGTCGACTTAGCATACTATGGTTTGGAGGCGTCGATATATATTCCTGTTTGTTATCTATATGTTTTTATTATATTCATTGATTTCGTCTCTTGGTCTTTAAAATTCGAGAGGATTTCTATTTTTTTCTTTCTTTCAAGGAGTAAAATAAAAACTGATCATTATGAAAATAAAACACACCTAATATACTGAACTTTGATGTTTTCATCATTATTCATTCATGCTTCTCATGCCGAACATTATGTTCGTTGGAATGATCGTCGTCATCGTTCGTCTAGAAGATCATATAGCAGACATGTGTGTATGCACTAAAGATCCTCAATACAGTTCAGGGTTTCTTTGTCCACCACTATTGTCCTCCTCTCTCCCTTCCGTATCCTCGTTAGTATTTTATGTCACATGAACAATCAGCCAACCAGTCAAACAAACATGATTGACATATGCAAATAACAAATAATAACAACAAAAGTCAAATAATAAACACAAAAACACACGTACACCCTGATAGCGAGGATGATGGCGATGGGGCACCGAATGTGTACTGTTGCCCCACCAACATACTGCTGCACTACACGTACGTACAATCATTTCATTTTTCATTCATAAAAATATTTTGTATGCTCAGCGTCAATGTGACAGAAGACGAAAAAGGCTACAAAGCAAAAGAAGAAGTAGCAGAATGGCGATAGGCAATCACGAAATAATAACAATAAAATTCCACAAATGAACCCACAATCATTATATATCCCGCCATCACGTCTGCATACGTATGTCAGGAGGAAAATTGTTGTTTAACAGTAGTTGTAAGGGGACAAGGTTTTGTCTTCTATGAGAAGAATTATTGTCTTCTATGAGAAGACCTTCTGGTCTTCTTTGAGAAGACCTTCTGGTCTTCTTTGAGAAGACCTTCTGGTCTTCTATAAGAAGACCTTCTGGTCTTCTATGAGAAGACCTTTTGGTCTTCTATGAGAAGACCTTCTGGTCTTCTATGAGAAGACCTTCTGGTCTTCTATGAGAAGACCTTCTGGTCTTCTATGAGAAGACCTTCTGGTCTTCTATGAGAAGACCTTCTGGTCTTCTATAGGAAAACACTCTGGTTTTCTATTAGAAGGCGTTCTGGTCTTCTATGAGAAGACCTTCTGGTCTTTTATAAGAAAACACTCTGGCTTTCTATTAGAAGGCGTTCTGGTCTTCTATGAGAAGACATTCTTGTCTTCGATGAGAAAACCTTCTGGTCTTCTATAAGATCTTCCTTTAAAAGACCTTCTGGTCCTTTATAGGAAGACCTCCTGGTCTTCTATAAGAATAAATTATTGTCTTCTATAAACAAATTTTGGTCTTCTTTAAGAATTCCTTCGGAATTTTGGGATCTATGGGTCGGCCATAAAAGACAAATCATTATTTACTCACTGTGGTCCCTGTCCTTCAGCATTCTTATTTATATCATTCACTCATTATTATGTTTTGGCTCATGAAGAGTATATGAAATTCACACAATTTGCCATAGCCACAAACAACAATCCACAGCAGAAAAAGTCACATCATCTTCAGCAACATAATTTCCATTCGATTTCATTTAAATGTAGTAAAACACTAAAGGAATAAAACAAAGCGTCCACGATGCCCATCTAATCTTGTATTCAAAGGTTGTTCTCAACTCTAATCATCAGTCCATGGTTGACAATTTCAAGCATTTAGTGTGGCATTCTTTGTTGGCTAACATCGGCAACTATTTATCCAGACATAAATACAAATGAACCAGCCAAACAACCAACTTTGTCGAACATCACAACTACCGCGTAACTACTATCATCGTATCGTTATCCTCATGATGTGATGGGAGGGATATTGAGGGTTATAGGGGAGTGTTTGTTTATTTTCGTTTAATGTGGGAGCGTTAAAATTTTATTACTTTTAGTCAGAGTCGAACGTATGACCGAGAGACCAAGCGACCGACCGACCATGATTTAGCATACAACAATGTATGCTAAATGTTTAATAATAATTCTGCTAAAAATTTTGCATACACACACATACATGTGAACATCTCTGTGTATAGTAGTGACTTCGTTAGAAAAAATCCGCAGTGTAGTAGACATCCATTACAATGTCTAGTCATAGTGAAAGACTAGCAAAAAAATAAAAATCACACACATAAAGGGTCAAAGTTATTATGAAATTCTTGTTAACAATTTTTAACGGTCTGTGGACATTGTTGCTATTGCTAAATTTTGCAGTAAACAAAGTTTGCCACCAAAGACGAAAAATAATGTTTCCGGCAATTCAACGGGCTTCAATAGAGATATGTGTCATTGGAACATGGGTAATTATTTTAAAACATGTAAATATTGGTAACTAGAATGACCTACATTCAGATTTAAAAAAATAACTGTGGGTCCTTGAAATAATATTCTCAAAACAAATCCATCGCCAGGTAGTCTGTTGGTCCTTGAAAAAAATATTCTTTAAAAAATCCATCGCCAAGTAGTCTGTTGGTCCTTGAAAAAATATTCTTTAAAAAATCCACGCCTATTTTTCTGTTGGTCTTTGAAAAAATATTCTTTAAAAAATCCACGCCGATTTTTCTGTTGGTCCTTGAAAAAATATTCTTTAAAAAATCCATCGCCAAGTAGTCTGTTGGTCCATGAAAAAAATATTCTTTAAAAAATCCACGCCTAATGGTCTGTTGGTCCTTGAAAAAAATATTCTTTAAAAAATCCATCGCCTAAGGGTCTGTTGGTCCTTCAAAAAATATTCTTTAAAAAATCCACACCTAATGGTCTGTTGGTCCTTGAAAAAATATTCTTTAAAAAATCCACGCCTAAGGGTCTGTTGGTCCTTGAAAAAATATTCTTTAAAAAATCCACACCTAATGGTCTGTTGGTCCTTGAAAAAATATTCTTTAAAAAATCCACGCCTAATGGTCTATTGGTCCTTGAAAAAAATATTCTTTAAAAAATCCAGGCCTAATGGTCTGTTGGTCCTTGGAAAAACTATTCTTTAAAAAATCCACGCCTAATGGTCTGTTGGTCCTTGGAAAAAATATTCTTTAAAAAATCCACGCCTAATGGTCTATTGGTCCTTGAAAAAAATATTCTTTAAAAAATCCACGCCTAATGGTCTGTTGGTCCTTGAAAAAAATATTCTTTAAAAAATCCACGCCAATGGTCTGTTGGTCCTTGAAAAAATATTCTTTAAAAAATCCACGCCTAATGGTCTGTTGGTCCTTGAAAAAAATATTCTTTAAAAAATCCACGCCTAATGGTCTGTTGGTCCTTGAAAAAATATTCTTTAAAAAATCCACGCCTAATGGTCTGTTGGTATTTGAAAAAATATTCTTTAAAAAATCCACGCCAATGGTCTGTTGGTCCTTGAAAAAATATTCTTAAAAAAAATCCACGCCTAATGGTCTGTTGGTATTTGAAAAAATATTCTTAAAAAAATCCACGCCTAATGGTCTGTTGATACTTGAAAAAATATTCTTTAAAAATCCACGCCTAATGGTCTGTTGGTCCTTGAAAAAATATTCTTTAAAAAAACAACGCCTAATGGTCTGTTGGTCCTTGAAAAAATATTCTTTAAAAAATCCACGCCGATTTTTCTGTTGGTCCTTGAAAAAAATATTCTTTAAAAAATCCAAAATTCCAAAACTAATAGTCTCTGGTCCTTAAATAAAATATTCTGTAAAAATTCACGCCTAATGGTCTGTTGGTTTTAAAAAAATATTCTTTTAAAAATCTACGTTTAAGACTCTGATATTCCTTGAAACATATTCTCTAAACAATTCACTTCTACAGATCTGGTTCTTTAAGAAATCGACGATGATCCGATTAAAATGGACGGTCAAAATATGAATAAAATTTTGTGGTATCGAATCATTCATCAAATTTGTCTCCTTTTGTATTTCCGTTATTCTGATCTGCCTGTCTTCAAGTCTGTCCGCCTTTTTGAAAACGTACTTAAAAATCGGTTGGCAATCTTGTTTTTTTTTTGTGTTTAACACTTCATTTAGTTTTCACACATTTGGAAGAGACCGTTTTTGTTCTTTCATTTCAAATTTCAGTTGAATCCATAATACTCTTCATCTGTGTTTACTCGTTTAATATTTGTTTTTAATGAAATCAATTCATCTGAGTCGTTCTTTTTTCTGTCTTCTGCAAAAAAGCACCAAAAATAAATATGATATATTTTTTGCACTCAAATATTAACACAAAAAGTTATCTTTATTGTACATATTTTATTTCGAGGATATGGTATAATATTTGTTAAGTATTAAATACATACGGTTCGTCGGTATACTGTCAACATCGGTATCGATAATATTGTATAATTGAATTTATTTGTATTGAAATTTATGGAAATGTTTCGAAGTGCTATTATGTATTATTTTTGGCGGGAAGAAGGCATTCAAAATGTTTTTGGAATTCTTGTAGCTTATTGTAATCTCTATTCTCTAAACTATTTGAGATAGATCGCCAAAATTTTGCATAGAGTCTTTTGTCTGCAGGCAGGTCATGTTCGAAGATGGGCTATATCGGTCCACGTTTAGGCATAGCTCACATAAGGGTACCGCCATTTTTCGGTATTTTGAGGTTCTAGAGCGCGTTTTTCAACCGAAATCCCTGGTAGCCCCTATATGACGGTACCCCCCAATTTAATTTTGTTTTATACATATATTTGTAACAGGCAAAATGAAACGAGATAGGCGCATGGTTCCTTTTAAGAATGAATATAATCACTTTTTGAGGCGATTTATACTTGTCCGTCCATCCGCTTGTTGATTTTAATTAGTAAACAAAGTACAGGTCGCATTTATAATCCGATTTCGATAAAATTTGGTACAGCTCATTTATTTGGCTTACGGACGAACCCTATTGAAATTGGGAAAACCCGTTTCAGATTTAGATACATCTCCCATGTATATTGTCGTGCGATTTAATGTAAATGGTGCACCAAAGCCCCATATATCTTTCGATTTGCACGAAACTTGGCATCATAAATTAAATATAGAATGATATTTGTAAAGTTTCGTGAAAATCGGTTCAGATTTAGATATAGCTCCCATATATATTTTCGTCCGATTTAATGTAAATGGTGCACAAAAGTCTCTATATATCTTTCGATTTGCACGAAATTTGACACATCGTACTGAATTAGGTCTAGAATGATGTGTGTTAAGTTTCATGAAAATCGGTTCAAAGTTGGAAATAGCTCCTGTATATATTTTTCTCCGATTTTAAGTAAGTGATGTAACAAGGACCCAAATATGACCGATAGGCGCAAAACGTACTGAAATTAGTATGACCTAACCTGTGACAAGTTTCATTGCAATCGGTTCAGATTTAGGTATAGCTCACATATAAAAATTTATCCGATTTTACGTAAATGGTGCACCAAAGACCCAAAGTTAGGCCGATTTTCACACAATTTTGCACAGCGTACTGAATTAGGTCCAGAATAATGTTTGCAACGTTTTGTTGAAATCGGATCAGATTTAGATACTGAAATTGGTTCAGATTGAGATAGAGCTCCCATATACAGTGGCTCCATCGAATAATCGGACAAGTGGTTGTCAGATATAATAATGCTATACATTTCAAAAAAAATTGTTTAAATGTGTAGTTTTTTTCGCTTTTATTTACACATTACTTACTTATATTTCTGAACAATACAAAAAACAACAACTTTCCTAGTGATAACAGTAAATTTCGCCAGAAAAACAAAATTAACTCAATTTATTGTGCTCAACGCAAAATCGGACAATGCAAAGTATCAATGTCAAAAAATGCAAAAAATCGAGAAATTAATATTTAGTTGCATATTCTTTGTTGTCCAGAACGGCCTGTAAACGCTTCGGTATTGATTTGACCAAATTCTGGCATACCTCCGGCTCTATGGAGTTCCACGATTTCAGTAAAGCCTCCTTAAGCTGTACCAAGGAGTTACATTTTTTTCATACACTCTTCTAGCTAATTCTTCGCAAAGATGCTCAATTACGTTAAGGTCTGCGCTCTGTGCAGGTGTTTGTATAAGTTTGGGACAGTTATGGATCAACCAAAGCTTTGCAACACCTGATGTGTGCTTGGGATCGTTGTCTTGATAAAAGGCAAAGTTGTTCGCGATACCCAATTTGTCTGCACTTTGATTTACATTTTGTTTTAAAATGTTGAGGTAGACAAATTTGTCCATTTTACCATCAATAAAATGCAAATTGTATATTACCGCACTCGACATGCAGACCCAAAACATAACAGAACCTCATCCGTGCTTAACAGTGGCTTTTGTATTCTTATGATTAAATTCAGCATTTGGCTTACGCCACACATACATCTTTCCATCTGATCCGTGCGAATTAAATTTGCTTTCGTCAGTAAACAGATCCTTAATATAATCAAAACTATCAATAGAAATGTATTTTAAGATGATCTATCATCAAATTACCTGCTTCCAAAAATCTTCTAATTTTAGTAAATACTCCTTGGCATATTTTATTCTTCTGTTTTTATTTTTAAGGCTTATAAATGCTTTTTTTCTTGCAACTCTTCCATAATAATCATATTTATGTAATGTATTGCGAATAGTATTTAGGCACACATCTTTTCCAGTGCGAGTTTTTAAATTTATTTTAAGTTCTTTTGCGCTTTTAAATGGATATTGTCTTATTTCTTTTAATATCGAACGCTCTTCTCGCTCATTCAATATCTTCCATTGACCTTCTCTGCTTTTATTGGTCAATCTGAACTCATCACGGAACCTCTTTATAATGTCGTGGACAGTAGATTTATTCATTCCAACCAATACGGCAATTTCTCTTACTGTTTTACCTTCATAATTCAATTTATCTATTAATTGTCTGATTTCCACACTGAATTTTTTCCCTTTTGGAGCCATTTAAATTTATTTTTATTTAGTTTTACCACTTTCTTGATCTAAATGCAATTTACAAATGAATACGACAAACAAAATACAGATTTGAAGTTCATATTTGCATAATAACGGGACTTTTAACATTGATACTTTGCATTGTCCGATTTTGCGTTGAGCACAATAAATTGAGTTAATTTTGTTTTTCTGACGAAATTTACTTTTATCACTAGGAAAGTTGTTGCTTTTTGTATTGTTCAGAAATATAAGTAAGTAATGTGTAAATAAAAGCGAAAAAAAACTACACATTTAGACATTTTGTTGAAATGTATAGCATTATTATATCTGACAAACACTTGTCCGATTATTCGATGGAGCCACTGTATATGTTCGTCCGATTTAAGTTAATGGTGTACCAAAAACCCAAGGATAGGTAAATTGGCACAAAAGTTTGCACAACGCACTGAAGTTAGTGTAGTCCAATGTGTGTCAAGTTTTGGTTCAGATTTCGATATAGTTCCTATATGTATTTTCTTCATATTTTAAGTAAATGATTCAATCAGGACCCAACATATGGCCGAGATGCACAAAACGTGCTGAAATTAGTATAAACTAATCTGCGACAAGTTTCGTTGAAATAGGTTTAGATATAGCTTCCATTCCTAATTTTTGTAAGATTGACGCGAAATTTTTCACAACTTACTGAAGTGAGCTTAGAATGACGTAATTGCTTTTTGTAGAAATGCAGACAAATAACCAACGAGTGTCCGATTGAGATTTGCTTTAAATCGTTTTTGCATAGCTTTGTGCCATTCCCTATCTATCCAAATTAAGAGTTTAGTGTAGGATACAGAATGAGATGATTGATCTATGTAGGTTCACATTTAGATATAGATCACTTATTTTAGTTCATACAATTTCATATCAATGGTCCTTCGAAAATGCGACGTCTGTTAGAATGCATCTGTTGAATATACCCAAAATGGTGAAGGGTATCATATATATATATATATATATAAAATTAGTTATCCGATTTGTTTCCGTTTTGGGATTTGTTCTAATACGCTGTTTTATTGGTTCTAAGACAATGCTCTAAATATACTCGTCAAGGACTTTCACCTCAAAAGTAATATTGATTCTGTGCCGTGGTGTATTTGGTGCATAATTTGGATGTGACTTGTTTTTGTAAGGCGAATTCAATCATGAGTTAATGAGACATTATTTTCTATGGAATCGTACATTATTTGCAATAGAATATAATTCTTTGTTCAATAGGGTCAGATATGTTTCCTGCATCCGTTGTCTTTAATCTGAAAATGTTGCACCTCCTCGTTGGAGTTTCTGTTATTTTATCCAGATAAAAGCTTATCATGAATATTGCTTGTGTGTTTAACTGTCTGTCGGTTTGCCCTCGATGATGACTGACCATTTCTATCTAATGTGTCTACCTATCAGCAACAGCAGACAAGCTAAACGACTCGCAGACATACACAACATATTTTACGTTACGTTTAGAAGTATATGTCATTTCTTTCACAACTCTATTCATGTAAACGATGCCTCTGGATGGGTACGAAGGTGTTGGGAACGCTAAGGGGGTTAAAGGATTTACGTCCATTAGCGTAGCTAGTGTAGAATATAAAAAAATCCAAAATATTAGGTTGGAGAAAAAGAAATCCATTATTATTTTTTTGTAAATGGTTTAAATAGTTATGGTCGATTTTTAGGTCCTGGGCGATGTTACGACTGCTAACATGCCGGTCAACTTCGATTGTTTCTCCGATTTTAACGACATTTTCGACGACCGGCCTACCTGTACGAGGCGAATTTTCTCTTTGTTCACTTCCATTTTTAACAACCTTTAACTGAATGCACCAAATAAAATGCACTTCCAACGAGCATAAATCTGAAATTATTTGATCGATACTTTACGAGAAATCTATCAGCATAGCAATCTGCCGAAAAAATAATGGATTTATTTTTCCCCAAACTAATATTTTCTTGGCCAGGACTGCTAATTCCGAAGCAGCGAAGCATTCCATGCAATCGAAGTTAGAATGTAATTAAAGCTCAATTCTGACTCCGGTTGGTATACACGGGCATTTCATATGTCTGATTTTTTTATATAGAAAAAACACCTAATTGCCTAATTTATCGAATCCAAAATTTGAGTCAAAGTTAGTGAAATGCCCTTACACTTATAGTGGTCTTAGCATGAAGTTTTAATCTACGCCACTGAATTTGTGTTGTTTATATACACTAAGTTCATACATGTAGTATTCATGTATGAACTTCAAGTGATCGCGTGTATTGCCGGGCTGCTATATTCTTGGACTTTGTTGCTTGCGTTCGATTTTTGTATTTAGCTGCATACTTGTTGCTTCTGTGGCCCTCTGTCTGGTGCTGCTGCACTCTCTGTTATTGTTTAGCTTAGGTTTGTTTATGTTTTGATTTTTTTATGATTGTTTTGTGACCGAGGTCCACTCGTATATATTAACCGCCTTTTTCCGTTTCTTCAATGATTTTTGAATTTCACTCAAGCAGCATTCATTGTTTACATATTGCCGGTGGTGGTCAGTCCAATCCAGCCGCCATTCGTTTTCATGGTTTGTTGGGGAAGCAGCCACACAAACACTATTACGACTCGTAGTAGTGTAGGAAAAGAACTGGTCACTTTGTCAGTCATATAGAGTGGCAGACAGAACAGATTCCCTCAGTGATCTTGAACATGCAATATGTATGTTTTTATGCCGAATGAGTGTGTTTGTGCTTGTATTTTTTTGCAGATCCATTCAATGGCAAACAAAAGTCTTTCTTCTTTCATTTAATACGGCTGGGTTTTGGTTATGGAACAATAATTGTCTTCCTATTTATATAACAATACAAGATTAATTATTTGGAAAAAAATGAGAGGGGTCTGGCATTTGTCTAAAATCAAATGCCGTACAGTTAACAAGAGAGACAGACAGACGATCGTACAGACTAAACGACAAGATCAATGACCATTGAAACGAATTCAAGTTTATTTAAAAAAAGATTTTTTTTGTATTTTTCTTGGAAGGATTAGGGAGATGTCATCCCCATATGTTATTAATTTGTTATATATAGAAGACAGGCAAGGAGTTTGGAAGGCACCAAATGTCGTCATATATTAGTCCATAAATATTCTGCACCGGTAGGGTTGCCATTTCTTGATTATTTATTCAAGGCTAAACAGAGGCGTGAATTTTTTAAAGATTATTTCTTCAAGGCTAAATAGAGGCGTGGATTTTTTAAAGATTATTTCTTCAAGGCTAAACAGAGGCGTGAATTTTTTAATGATTATTTCTTCAAGGCTAAACAGAGGCGTGGATTTTTTAAAGATTATTTCTTCAAGGCTAAACAGAGGCGTGGATTTTTTAAAGATTATTTCTTCAAGGCTAAACAGAGGCGTGGATTTTTTAAAGATTATTTCTTCAAGGCTAAACAGAGGCGTGGATTTTTTAAAGATTATTTCTTCAAGGCTAAACAGAGGCGTGGATTTTTTAAAGATTATTTCTTCAAGGCTAAACAGAGGCGTGGATTTTTTAAAGATTATTTCTTCAAGGTTAAACAGATTTTTTAAAGATTATTTCTTCAATGCTAAACAGACGCGTGGATTTTTTAAAGATTATTTCTTCAAGGCTAAACAGAGGCGTGGATTTTTTAAAGATTATTTCTTCAAGGCTAAACAGAGGCGTGGATTTTTTAAAGATTATTTCTTCAAGGCTAAACAGAGGCGTGGATTTTTTAAAGATTATTTCTTCAAGGCTAAACAGAGGCGTGGATTTTTTAAAGATTATTTCTTCAAGGCTAAACAGAGGCGTGGATTTTTTAAAGATTATTTCTTCAAGGCTAAACAGAGGCGTGGATTTTTTAAAGATTATTTCTTCAAGGCTAAACAGAGGCGTGGATTTTTTAAAGATTATTTCTTCAAGGCTAAACAGAGGCGTGGATTTTTTAAAGATTATTTCTTCAAGGCTAAACAGAGGCGTGGATTTTTTAAAGATTATTTCTTCAAGGCTAAACAGAGGCGTGGATTTTTTAAAGATTATTTCTTCAAGGCTAAACAGAGGCGTGGATTTTTTAAAGATTATTTCTTCAAGGCTAAACAGAGGCGTGGATTTTTTAAAGATTATTTCTTCAAGGCTAAACAGAGGCGTGGATTTTTTAAAGATTATTTCTTCAAGGCTAAACAGAGGCGTGGATTTTTTAAAGATTATTTCTTCAAGGCTAAACAGAGGCGTGGATTTTTTAAAGATTATTTCTTCAAGGCGTGGATTTTTTAAAAACAGAGGCGTGGATTTTTTAAAGATTATTTCTTCAAGGCTAAACAGAGGCGTGGATTTTTTAAAGATTATTTCTTCAAGGCTAAACAGAGGCGTGGATTTTTTAAAGATTATTTCTTCAAGGCTAAACAGAGGCGTGGATTTTTTAAAGATTATTTCTTCAAGGCTAAACAGAGGCGTGGATTTTTTAAAGATTATTTCTTCAAGGCTAAACAGAGGCGTGGATTTTTTAAAGATTATTTCTTCAAGGCTAAACAGAGGCGTGGATTTTTTAAAGATTATTTCTTCAAGGCTAAACAGAGGCGTGGATTTTTTAAAGATTATTTCTTCAAGGCTAAACAGAGGCGTGGATTTTTTAAAGATTATTTCTTTAATTGAGACCTCAGATTTTTTTCTATAAAAAATGGCTCTTTAAATGAAGCCTCAGTTTTTTTTTTCTACAGAAAAAATGCCTCTTTAATTAATGCCACACAATTTTTTCTATACAAAATTACCTCATTAACTGAGGCCTCAATTTTTTTCTTTTGGAAAATATGCCTCTTTAACTGAGGTCTCAGATTTTTTCTATAGAAAATAAAAATTCCTCATTAACTTGGGCCTCCCATTCTACAGAAAAAATGCCTCAATACTTGAGACCTCACATATTTTTCTATAGAAAAAATGCCTCATTAACTAAGCCCTCAGTTTGTTTCTATACAAAAGAATGAAAAAATATTGATATCAGAAAAGCCTTCGATTTTTTATAAGATTTTTTCAGATTTTTTTCTATAAAAGTGCCTTAATAACTGAGGCCTCAGATTTTTTCTATTGAAAAAAATGCCTCAGACAACTGAAGCCTCATATGTTTTTCTATAGAAAAAATGCCTCAGACAACTGAGGCCTTGTATTTTTTCTATAGAAAAAGGCCTCGGACAACTGAAGCCTTAAATATGAGTAATTTTAAATCTTAAATCTTAAACCTCTGTAATGAGAAATTGTTTCTTTTTTTGAGTATCTGAATTTTGATATTCAATTTTAAGAGAGAATGAACATTTTTCTAAAGTTCGAATATTTCAAACTAGTATTAATGCCTTCAATATCTTCTATTCGCTGTTACCATTGTCTCCCTTATGTTAAGATTTATCCGCGAATTGATGTCATCGCATTTATTTTCAAAGGAAATTTGAAATCATCAGCTCTCATTGATGTTTTTTTCGGTCGGTTATTTTAGGCCGCCATATATTATTTACAAATTACGATTTGCAAATTACACGCATTGGTGTTGTTAATTTACCACGAAATAGTCGTTATAATCATATAGGATATAGACAGTTGAAGGACCTTGTGGCCAGTGACCCGTAAACTGCATGCAGGCATGCCTGCCTGCCGGGCAAACATAAAATAAATGAGATAATTTCACTTTGACAGTTTGATGTTTTGTTTTTGTTTGGGCGATTTTTTTTCTGCCTAAATTAGTACAAACAGACTACAAAATTGTAGCAAATATTATCATTAGTCGAGACATGGGTTAGGTGTAGTAACCCGCAGCAAAAAACAATAACACGAAAAAAGCTGAAAAAATACGAAAGAGGCAACTTCAAAAAATGCACAGAATTTTTTTGGGGAATGGAGTATCACTTCATACGGGATGCTGGTTTAACGCATGATAGCATATCATGGATTATGCTACATTGGTCCCTATTACAATCTAAATAGTGGGGAATGATTTGGTCTATTGAAAATTATTCACTTCCGGAAGATAGAAAAACAATCCTTTCCTAATGAGGATTGTGTTTTAAACGAGTATATCTCCTATATCCGACCTAATTTTCTGGTAGATGAAGTGATATTTTTTGGAAATCCTGTTCCGAATCATGTACAAATGCTTGTTATAGGGTGACCACTGCACAAAATAACCGTTTCACGTTAAATTGTCAAATTTTACGAGCTCTAAACGATCATTACCGAAACGAAGACGTCATATGACAAAAACACAAAAGAGATCAGCATCTCCAAAAATTCCCAAAAAAAACTGCTTAGCAATTAGTTGGAATGGAGACTGGACGCCGCCAAACCCGCTTCCATGAATTACTTCCCCATAACTTTTTTCTTTAGTAAAAGTTATTGAGGATATTAAGCGAACAACAACCTTCTCCTGTTTTTTGTGTAATTTTGAATGAACCGATCTTAAATAATGGGAAGTTCTGTGTAATGCTTGAACGGCATAATCCAGTGGGTTCCACTTGAAGAGTTGTATTTTCGTTTTTTTGTGTGGTTTCGAAATTTATATTAATTGCACGATTTGCGTATTGAGCCGTTTCATCTTCTTTGTTGTCCAGTGCGGTTTTTATGGCATTTTTTGTTGGTGTTGAGCTTTCTTTGTTTGCATTGAGTCTGTCCAGCGTTTTGGTGTTTTTTTTTCTGGTATCCACATTCCATGTTAACACATCTCAACACCATGGCGCAAAAAAGGGTAAAATGTTGCCGATTTGTTTATTTAGTAGTTGAGCTTGTCTGCGATCATTTAAGTTAACGGTAGGGTAAAATAGCAATGATGACGGTTATGCAGGCTCATTCCATATATGTAGGATCAATTAAATAGCAAAAAAGACCTCATTAACTGAGATCTGATTTTTTTTATAGAAAAAAAAAAATACATCATTAACTGAGGTCTGATTTTTGTCTATAGAAAAAATACCTCATTAACTGAGGTCTGATTTTTTTCTATAGAAAAAATACCTCATTAACTGAGGTCTGATTTTTTTCTATAGAAAAAAATACCTCATTAACTGAGGTCTGATTTTTTTTCTATAGAAAAAAATACCTCATTAACTGAGGTCTGATTTTTTTCTATAGAAAAGAATACCTCATTAACTGAGGTCTGATTTTTTTCTATAGAAAAGAATACCTCATTAACTGAGGTCTGATTTTTTTCTATAGAAAAAAATTCGTACAGACCTTCAGGTCTGATTTTTTTCTATAGAAAAAAATTCGTACAGACCTTCAGGTCTGATTTTTTTCTATAGAAAAAAATTCGTACAGACCCTCTGAGGTCTGATTTTTTTCTATAGAAAAAAATACCTCATTAACTGAGGTCTGATTTTTTTCTATAGAAAAAAATACCTCATTAACTGAGGTCTGATTTTTTTCTATAGAAAAAAATACCTCATTAACTGAGGTCTGATTTTTTTCTATAGAAAAAAATACCTCATTAACTGGGGTTCGATTTTTTCTATAGAAAAAAATACCTCATTAACTGAGGTCTGATTTTTTTCTATAGAAAAAAATACCTCATTAACTGAGGTCTGATTTTTTTCTATAGAAAAAAATACCTCATTAACTGAGGTCTGATTTTTTTCTATAGAAAAAAATACCTCATTAACTGAGGTCTGATTTTTTTCTATAGAAAAAAATACCTCATTAACTGAGGTCTGATTTTTTTCTATAGAAAAAAATACCTCATTAACTGAGGTCATTAACTGAGGTCTGATTTTTTTCTATAGAAAAAAATACCTCATTAACTGAGGTCTGATTTTTTTATTGCTATAAAAAATGCATCAGACAACTGAAGCGTCACCGATTTTTTTCTACAGAAAAAAAAATGCCTCAGACAACTGAGGTCGCAACGAAAAAAGTTCTCAGAAATTTATTTCTATAGAAAAAAATGCATCAGACAACTGAAGCCTCACCGATTTTTTTCTATAGAAAAAATGCCTCAGACAACTGAGGCCTCTCCAATTTCCCATTAAAAAAAATGAGAACTGAAGCTTGACCGATTTTTTTCTATAGAAAAAAATGCCTCAGACAACTGAGGCTTGACCGATTTTTTTCTATAGAAAAAAATGCCTCAGACAACTGAGGCTTGACCGATTTTTTTCTATAGAAAAAAATGCCTCAGACAACTGAGGCTTGACCGATTTTTTTCTATAGAAAAAAATGCCTCAGACAACTGAGGCTTGACCGATTTTTTTTCTATAGAAAAAAATGCCTCAGACAACTGAGACTTGACCGATTTTTTTCTATAGAAAAAAATGCCTCAGACAACTGAGGCTTGACCGATTTTTTTCTATAGAAAAAAATGCCTCAGACAACTGAGGCTTGACCGATTTTTTTCTATAGAAAAAAATGCCTCAGACAACTGAGGCTTGACCGATTTTTTTCTATAGAAAAAATGCCTCAGACAACTGAGGCTTGACCGATTTTTTTCTATAGAAAAAAATGCCTCAGACAACTGAGGCTTGACCGATTTTTTTCTATAGAAAAAAATGCCTCAGACAACTGAGGCTTGACCGATTTTTTTCTATAGAAAGAAATGCCTCAGACAACTGAGGCTTGACCGATTTTTTTCTATAGAAAAAAATGCCTCAGACAACTGAGGCTTGACCGATTTTTTTCTATAGAAAAAATGCCTCAGACAACTGAGGCCTCACCGATTTTTTTCTATAGAAAAAATGCCTCAGACAACTGAGGCCTCTCCAATTTCCCATTGAAAAAAAAATAGAACTGAGGCTTGACCGATTTTTTTCTATAGAAAAGAATACCTCAGATAACTGAGGCTTGACCGATTTTTTTTTCTATAGAAAAAAATGCCTCAGACAACTGAGTCTTGACCGATTTTTTTCTATAGAAAAAAAGGCCTCGGACAATTGAGGCCTCACCAATTTTTTTCTATAGAGAAAAATGCCCCAGACTACTGAGGACTCGCCGATTTTTTTCTGTAGAAGAAAAAACGGTCCATTTACTGACGCCTTCTATTTTTTTTCTGCAGGGAAATTAGGTCTAATTTGTTCCTATAGAGAAAAATACTGAGTTCTATGTGGTGTTTGTTTTGCTATTTAATTGCCCCCGACTGCAAACGTTCCTTCCCATTCCATTCATACATAATAAATATGCATGCAGCCGTCGCTTAGGAGGATATTTTGCTCATTTTAAGTTATTGACCGTCGGTTTCGATTAGTGGTGTTCCTCGTCTTCGTTTTTTTTCGATTCGTTGTTGAGTCTCTCTGGGATTATTGCAAAAGCCAATGAATTCTTGTGAAAGACTTCAAGGTTAAGCGGGAGTTTTTTTTCGATTCGTCTGATAATCGTTTCGCACGCTGGCGCACTGAAATCGCGCCACCTAACATTGATGATGAGTCATGATCGTGGAGATCTTACTTTTGCCATTTTTGATGTTGCTTTGTGATCTTGAGCCAAAGATAAATATTTTTTTTCGTTATTTCGCCTGAATTCCGTTGAGCAGGATATGATTGATTGTGCACACCATATGTATGAATGAATGATTTTCGGTTTTTGCTGTTTTTTGACAGATTCATTGCATTTAAGTGATGAGTGCTTACAAGGGTTTTGTTTTCACTTTGTGTTGTGTTTTTTAGTTTGCAATATCATCATTCTTTTGAAAAATGTCATTAAGTGTTGGAATGATGTAAATGACTCTATCAATTGATGTTCGAAAAAAATTGGTTAATTTGAAATATTTATTATAGTATACATATACATATATGTAGTCTCAGTCAATAAGGCATTTTCTATAGAAGAATCTAAGCCTCAGTCCATGAGGCATTTTTTTATAGAAAAAATATGAGCCCTGTCCTTGAGGCCTTTTTTCTATAAAAGGAAACCTGAGCCTTATCTGAGAAATTTTTCATATCGAAACTCAGACAAAACATTTCTATTGAAAAATGTTTAGTTTCTGAGGTTAAAATGGGTCTTAATGAGGCTAAGATTCCCTTCTATAGAGAAGAAATGTGTCTGAATCCGAGGGAATTTTTTAACGTTATGTGGATCAAATACTGTTGAAAGGAGAAGAAAATATCTGGATTTATTAATTTTTAAATATAAAAAGCAAATGGATTAACAAGCGTATGGATAGAACCGACTTATGTCTTTTGATGCAGAAAGCCCCATAAGACATCTTCTTTGCATTTTACTGCTTTTTAATTGCCGGCATTTCCCCCTTGATTGTCTCCACATTGGGCACCGTCACTGCCATAACTGAGGTGAAATAAAACATTGACGTACCCATTAAATAGGCAAATTCACTTGTATAGCCACGACATGGTCCACCCCATATTTCAGCTGCCGACTGAGATGCCAATACGGAAAATGCGACACCACCATACATATAATTATCTTCCCGATATGCAAGATAACTCAACGATACGACATTAGCCAAATTATTGATATGTTTCAAAATTTTTATACTCTCCTCGTCAGTTTCATCTCCAAACAGTTTTGCAATTAAATCCAATATAAAAGGTATAATAAATAAGGCATGGGCCATGGCATATGGTTCATTCATCGACAGGAAAATTTCGATATTCATTAGGGAGAGGGGTACAAAATCCATTGTTGTGTCCAGTACACTTTTAACTAGGCTACAGCGTAACTCACGTCCACCCACCATGCCATAGACTGCAAAGACAATTCCAATTGCGCTGGCCGTAAAGGAATATGGGTGGACATCGGGCTGCATTTCATAGGCAGCATATGAAGCCATTAAGGCCAATCCAAAATACGGCGAACGTTCCGCTAACCAGTGCATTGCTCGGAGGATTTCTTTATTAAAAATTTATTTTGAGAATTACAAATTGAAAATTCTAATAAATTTATTGTGACACAAAAACAAACTTCAATAGTTTTCAAATTGTGAGTGACATGGAAGGACGATTTTAAAAACTTCAAACTCCTATATACACAGTGAAAAGTATATGTAGAAGAAATATTTTGATTTCGGCATTTTAACTGAGGCATCAGATTTTTTCTATAGAAAAATGCCTCAGATTTTTCCTATACAACTGAGACCTCAGAATTTTTTCAAAAGAAAAACAAAACCTCAACAAAAACAAAGGCCTCAGACTTTTTTCTATAGAAAAAAAAATGCATCAGACAATGGAGTCCTCAAAATTTGTTTTCTATAGAAACAAATGCCTCAGACAACATAAGCCTCACCGATTTTTTTTCTATAGAAAAAATGCCTCAGACAACTGAGGCCTCATCGATTTTTCTCTATAGGAAAAAATGCCTCAGTTAACTGAGGCTTCGTCGATTTTTTTCTATAGAAAAAAAATGCCTCAGACAACTGAGGCCTCACCGATTTTTTTCTATAGAAAAAAAATGCCTCAGACAACTGAGACCTCACCGATTTTTTTCTATAGAAAAAAATGCCTCAGACAACTGAGGCCTCACCGATTTTTTTCTATAGAAAAAAATGCCTCAGACAACTGAGGCCTCACCGATTTTTTTCTATAGAAAAAAATGCCTCAGGCAACTGAGGCCTCACCGATTTTTTTCTATAAAAATGCCTCAAACTACTGAGGCCTCACCGATTTTTTTGTATAGAAAAAATGCCTCAGACAACTGAGGCATCTCCGATTTTTTCTATAGAAAAAAATGCCTTAGACAACTGAGGCATCTCCGATTTTTTTCATTTGCCGATCCCTTATAAAAATGTACCAGACAACTGAGGCCTGCGATGCCGATTTTTTTTTATAGGAAAAATGTTTCATTAACTGAGCCCCTTCAGATTTTTTTCTATAAAAAATGCCCCTAACTGAGGCTTCCGTATTTTTTCATTACATGAGGCCTCATACAAATAATTACCTCAAATGATGCCGAATTTTTTAATTATATATTTTTATCTTTATTACGTGTTCGGCGCCAATCCGAACCATTCCAAACGCTGTAGAAAATCATCATCATATATACCAACCATGGCAAATGAATAAAATAAAATATATCCAAATAATTTTACAATATGACCCTGTTCCGCTTCCGAGGACTCCGTGTAAATACCAAAATTTACAATTAGCGTTGATAGCCAAATACCGCCAAACCAAATATTAAATTCACTTCTGGCCAAATAACCAATTGACATGGAATGCACCATCATATTTATTTGCTTCAAATGCACCAGGACCATTTCGCTTTCCATATCCCCAAAAAGTTTTGCAACCATATTCAATATCAGCGGAATACAGAAGGAGATCGAAAGTAGGGAATGCTTCGACGAGAGGTGATACAATTCCATATTGAGGAGACCAACGACAGCATAATCGTGAATAATTTCGATAATTTCTACCACCAGATATGATTGTTCGCCTTGATATTGCCCAGAGGTGAGATGCATTAGGGCATCCAGGCAGCCAATAATGAATGTAATGAAGCCAAGCTTACAGTCATTAAATGGTGTCAAATAGATCGCCGTTACGGCGGTCAGAAGTTGCAGAACTTGAAGAATTTGAATCAATATCATCATTTTAAAATTTGGATTTCAAAAAATATGCAAACTGTAATATTTTGTAAATAAATATTTTTAACAACTGAGAGTGTTGCCAAATTAAAAAACTTGACAGAAAAAACTTTTACAGTGGGACAATCACAAATTATTTCCTCATTGTGGGTATTTTCGGTAGCAAAAGATTTTCCTTCTTATTTTTTAATATTAAAAAGTAAATTAAATTACATACTTAATAAGCTAAGCCATTGTAAATTTTTTTACGTTGCGAAAATATCAACACGTTTCAACGCAACTTCAACACGTGTAACCAACTTAAAATGTAACGAAAGTAAAATTTCGCCATTTACCTAACGAAACCCGAAAAAACGCCTAAACAAAAAATGCATAAAATAACCCCAAAAAGTAGGTCTCAAACATAAAACAAACACTACAATAACCCCCATTACATGCAGGCCTAGGCCTACTAGCAACCTACCAACCTCGAACTACCTTTCCTTGTAGCCACACACACGCATACTCACAACCAGTTAGTTGGCTAAAAGATGTTCCCTGCCAATAAATTTACTGTCTAATAATAGATTTCAAATGTTTCACTTAACAAACCTTAACTTGTAAATGTCATAATAACTGCCAAAACACTGAACTGAAATACACATGTCATTTTTTTTTTTGGTTTTGCTTGTATAGACTTCCACATAGGAGGTGAAATTGATAATGGGGGTAAATTGTGTGTTTATATGTATATATCAAAGAATATTGCTTGGACTCAAAAAAAAGTACATACTCTTTTGTTCAATAGATCTCAAAAATCGTCCTCAATGACAGCTGTTTTATTTTCTACAGAGAAAACGTTGGTATTTTTTCTATTGAAAAAAACAAGGACTCTGTTAATGGTATATTTTTCTATACAAACAAATTCGCCCTCAGTGACTGCTACATTTTTGCTATAGTTTAAGAAAATGTTTTGTATTAGTCTCTGTACAAGCCGGGGACTCTTGTTTAATAAAAAAATGCACAGATCGGGTCCATTTTTTATATAGAAAAAATCTCTGATCCACGGACCAATTTTTTTCTTTATATATATATATATATATATTTCTTTAAAAAATATATATAAAACATGCAGGCCCTCACATCGTTTTCTATAGAAAGAATCTCAAACCTTCAAAACGGAGTTTTTTATAGAATAACATTTAGGGCTCTAAAGTCGGATATTATTGTGTAGATGAAATACAGAACCAAAAGAAAAATAATAATAATAATAAAAATACAAAACCAAAGTCGTAGGGGCAACCCTCTGAACGTATTTTTTCTATAAAGAAATGCACAGACCCTTCTTTAGAAAACAATTCACAGAAAAATATTCTATAAAAAATTTGCAGATCCCCAGGTCGTAGTTTTTCTATAGAAAAAATTACAGACCCTCAGGTCGTTGTTTTTTCTATAGAAAAAACATTTTGTTTTTTTTTCTATAGAAAAAAATTCACAGACCCTCAGGTCGTTGTTTTTTCTATAGAAAAAAATTCACAGACCCTCAGGTCGTTGTTTTTTCCTATAGAAAAAAATTCACAGACCCTGAGGTCGTTGTTTTTTTCTATAGAAAAAAATCACCGACCCTCAGGTCGTTGTTTTTTATAGAAAAAAAATTGCCGACCCTCAGGTCGTTGTTTTTTTTCACAGACCCTCAGGTCGTTGTTTTCGAAGACCCTCAGGTCGTTGTTTTTTCCTATAGAAAAAAATTCACAGACCCTCAGGTCGTTGTTTTTTTCTATAGAAAAAAATCACCGACCCTCAGGTCGTTGTTTTTTATAGAAAAAAATTTGCCGACCCTCAGGTCGTTGTTTTTTTTCACAGACCCTCAGGTCGTTGTTTTCGAAGTTTTTCTAGAGAAAAAATTGGCAGACCCACAGGTCGAAGTTTTTCTAGAGAAAAAATTGGCAGACCCTGATGTCGTTTTTTTTATAGAAAAAAATTCAACGACCCTCAGGTCGTTGTTTTTTTTATAGAAAAAATTCACCGACCCTCAGATCGTTGTTTTTTTCTATAGAAAAAAATTCACCGAACCTCAGGTCGTTGTTTTTTTCACAGACCCTCAGGTCGTTGTTTTTTTTCTATAGAAAAAATTCGCAGACCCTTAGGTCATAGTTTTTTTTCGATATTTTTTAATTTTTTTTTTTATTGTAAATACAACAAAACAAACAAATGAAATTATTGTAAAATAAACAATGTCGAATATTTTTAAAAAAAATACAGAATAGGCCTACAGGTTGTATTTTTTTCTATAGAAAAAATTCACAGACCCTTAGGTCGCACTTTTTCTATAGAAAAACATTTAAAGATCCTCAGGTTGCATTTTTTTGGTTATTAAAACAGTCTCTCCTCGAGGTCTTTATAAGTTAATTAAAAAACTTACGCCTTGAATCCTTTAGAAATTCACTAACAAAATCCACCACTTCAGTTCTTTAAAAATTCATTAAAAAATTCACACCTTGAGTACATTAAAAATTCATTAAAAATTCACGCCTTGAATCCTTTAAATTTTCTTAAAATTTTCATTAAAAACACTCACCTTCAGTCATTTACATCTTCCTTAAATTTTCGTTAAAAAAAGCCACGCCTTGAATCCTTTCAATCTTCTTTAAATTTTCATTCAAAATCCAAGCCTTGAGTCCTTTCAATCTTCTTTAAGTTTTCATTAAAAAATCCACGCGTTGAGTCCCTCAAAAATTCATTAAAAAAATCCATCCCTTTTGTCCTTTAAATCTTCATTAAAAAAGCCACGCCTTGAGGCCTCTAAATCTTCTTTAACTTTTCATTAAAAAAGCCACGCCTTGAGTCCTCTAAATCTTCTTTAAATTTTCATTAAAAAAGCCAAAAAAGCCTTGAGTCCTTTCAATCTTCTTTACATTTTCATTTAAAATCCATGCCTTGAGTCCTTTCAATCTTCTTTAAGTTTTCATTAAAAAATCCAAGCGTTGGGTCCTTTAGATATTCATCTCCGCCTTGAGTCCATCGAATATTCTTTAAAAATGAGAAGAAAAATTCACGCCTTGAGGTCTTTTAAAAATTTATAAAAACGAAGGGCTTGAGAGTTTTTAACATTCTTTAATAATCCAGTATATTACGCCTTGAGTTTCAATATTCAGAATTCTTTAAAAATTCATTAAAAAATCTACACCTGCAATTCTTTTAAAAATAAAAAAACAGGTTTTGAATCCTTTAAAAATGCATATTGACTTTAAAACTTTATATACTATTAAAATTTCCCGAATTTTTACACCTGCTCCCACCTGAACAAAAACCAACTACTGAAAGTAAAAAAAGTTATGTGCACGTGTATGTCTGTTTTTAGACAAAAAACTTTTATAAGTGGCGTTTCATTTTTGGGTAGTTCAAGTGTGTATTTTTTATTTGGTGTCCAAAACTCAAATAATTTCAACTATCCCAACCCGAAGTAATCGACCATCTTCGTTCACACACAAAACTATTGTATGTGACAGTAAAGGAATTTGAAATTATTGGTTTTTAATTAGGCCCCAGCATAAAACAACTACCACAGCCAAACAACAACAACCATTAACAATTATTATGGAATTTACAAAACCACACCAACAGCAGTGAGAATATTTTTTGTTGTTGTAAATTGTGATTTAAGGTTCAAGTATGCTAAAATTTTTTATTTAAATGCCCAAAATGTGCGTAAACCATACATTTTGAATGGTGACAGTGTTTGGTAGAGGGGACAGCTGACTGACTGACAATCAGTTTGGTTAGTTGTTTGGTCTCACGGTAATAGGCCGTCATTTTTTGGATTGTTTACTTTATTGTCTCGTTTTATAACCACTTAACTTTATGGGCGATTTCTTTTGGTCATACCACCAAACTCTCAAGTAGTAGTAGTAACTAAACGCGTCAGCCATTTACAAATAGTTTGCCCTGGGCTTAGCATATTTTGTCATAGCACTTCTGTTCGGGTTTCTAGGCCCCCCTCAAATAATGGTCTATATTTGATAAATAATTTATGAAGTGTCATGGCTGACAAATTGCTGTGATTTCATTGAAAAATCTACATGACATTTGTCAATATGCTTTGGCGTATTTTGTTCACTTTTTTCGGTTTGGTTTGGTCATAAATATTTAGCATAAGTAATGTCTGAGTGTGTGTGTGTGCCAATAAATTTGCTTAGACAAACAATTACTGACTGCTTAGTTGGCCTACCAGCCAGCCTCAGAATCTTAAGTGTTTGTTCTATTACACAATTTGGTTCGAATAGGTAAGAACTAGTAGTAGTAAATCATTTAAATTTAACCTTGATCGTGATACATAATTTCGAAGTCGAAGTCAGCATCTGAAAATAGAAGTCAGTCAGTACTTGGAATTTTTGAAATCATTTAAAAATTTACTCCTTTGAATGTTCTTAAAAATCATTAAAAAATCCACGCCTTATGGCCTTTGAATATTCTTTAAAAATTCATTAAAAAATATTCTTTAAAAATTCATTAAAAAATCCACGCCTTATGGCCTTTGAATATTCTTTAAAAATTCATTAAAAAATCCACGCCTTATGGCCTTTGAATATTCTTTAAAAATTCATTAAAAAATCCACGCCTTATGGCCTTTGAATGTTCTTTAAAAATTCCTTAAAAAATCCACGCCTTATGGCCTTTGAATGTTGTTTAAAAATGCATTAAAAAATCCACGCCTTATGGCCTTTGAATGTTGTTTAAAAATTCATTAAAAAATCCACGCCTTATGGCCTTTGAATATTCTTTAAAAATTCATTAAAAAATCCACGCCTTATGGCCTTTGAATATTCTTTAAAAATTCATTAAAAAATCCACGCCTTATGGCCTTTGAATATTCTTTAAAAATTCATTAAAAAATCCACGCCTTATGGCCTTTGAATATTCTTTAAAAATTCATTAAAAAATCCACGCCTTATGGCCTTTGAATATTCTTTAAAAATTCATTAAAAAATCCACGCCTTATGGCCTTTGAATATTCTTTAAAAATTCATTAAAAAATCCACGCCTTATGGCCTTTGAATATTCTTTAAAAATTCATTAAAAAATCCACGCCTTATGGCCTTTGAATATTCTTTAAAAATTCATTAAAAAATCCACGCCTTATGGCCTTTGAATATTCTTTAAAAATTCATTAAAAAATCCACGCCTTATGGCCTTTGAATATTCTTTAAAAATTCATTAAAAAATCCACGCCTTATAGCCTCTGAATATTCTTTAAAAATTCATTAAAAAATCCACGCCTTATGGCCTTTAAATGTTGTTTAAAAATTCATTAAAAAATCCACGCCTTATGGCCTTTAAATGTTCTTTAAAAATTCATTAAAAAATCCACGCCTTATGGCCTTTAAATGTTCTTTAAAAATTCATTAAAAAATCCACGCCTTATGACCTTTAAATGTTCTTTAAAAATTCATTAAAAAATCCACGCCTTATAGCCTCTGAATATTCTTTAAAAATTCATTAAAAAATCCACGCCTTATAGCCTCTGAATATTCTTTAAAAATTCATTAAAAAATCCACGCCTTATAGCCTCTGAATATTCTTTAAAAATTCATTAAAAAATCCACGCCTTATAGCCTCTGAATATTCTTTAAAAATTCATTAAAAAATCCACGCCTTATAGCCTCTGAATATTCTTTAAAAATTCATTAAAAAATCCACGCCTTATAGCCTCTGAATATTCTTTAAAAATTCATTAAAAAATCCACGCCTTATGGCCTTTGAATATTCTTTAAAAATTCATTAAAAATCCACGCCTTATGGCCTTTGAATGTTGTTTAAAAATTCATTAAAAATCCACTCCTTTTGGCTTTTGAATATTCTTTAAAAAATCCGCGCCTTATGGCCTTTGAATATTCTTTAAAAATTCATTAAAAAATCCACGCCTTATGGCCATTGAATGTTGTTTAAAAATTCATTAAAAAATCCACGGCTTATGGCCTTCGAATATTCTTTAAAAATTCATTTAAAAATCCACACCTTATAGTCTTTGAATATTATTTAATGAATCGTTATAAAATCCACGCCTTATGGCCTTCGAAAATTTTTTCAAAATTCATTTCAAAATCGCCTTAAGACCATCGATTTTTTGTAATCCCATCGGATCTCTTCTGTGGTTGTGTGGAGGGTTGCGGAATCTAAATGTTTTGTAGTATGTAGGTTGTAATGAACAAATTTTGTTACGTAGTTCGTATCCAATATTCGATTTCCTTATTGGTGTAGGGCACAATAATTATTTACGATAATTATTGAATTCAAATAACCCCAACCATTTAAAAGTTTCAGATTTTTTGTAATTCATCACACGTTTCGGATAAGTTAATTTAAATATTTGCCTGTTACGTTGTCATACA
Source organism: Musca vetustissima (assembly GCF_032173495.1). Classification (NCBI taxonomy): domain Eukaryota; kingdom Metazoa; phylum Arthropoda; class Insecta; order Diptera; family Muscidae; genus Musca; species Musca vetustissima. The sequence continues at coordinate 49,023 of NW_026879908.1, forward strand.
ATATTCATCATGTAAGAACAACTACGTTACGTTGTTAAAACATAATTATGTGAATATTTTATTGAATACGAAATGAACTTAAACCTCCCAAACCTTTAGCCATCCATCCATCACACATAGATACACCAACCCACACACACACAGATACATACATAAGCGTTGACGCTTTTGTTACGAAGGTGTTGACTTTAGTTCATTTTAAATTACTGATGGCGTGTCATTTGAAGGAGGTATTCAATTCTCTAAAAGATGAATATTTTCGTTTTTCTTCCTCATTCTCAAAACCGGGATGGCATATTTAATTTCTTCCACTTTTTCAAATTGATTCTTTTTTATTTAAAAATTTAATTATAAGTATCTATGTTACATCGTTTTACACAACATTAGCGGGTATGTCCGTAAGACTAATTTATAGTTTTCTCATAGGGTAATTTAAATAGTTGGAAGTGAAGAACATTTTTAGACCCCATGGATGGATATAAAAAAATCCAAACACACTCTGGCAACCAGACTTTTTCAAATAAAAAGCAATAGAAACAAAGAATATTTTGTTAAAATACTATCTCGGTGCTTCAAAGGTCGCTTAGGAAATTGTTGCAGGTGACGAATCATAGACCTATGATTATGAACCTGAAACAATGTAGATAATTGGTGGCGTGGATTTTCGATGACGAATCAAATCTAAAGTTGTTTGTGGATGAAGAAAGATGAAGCATATGGCGACTCTTTCGCTTGACCAAGGTATCACGGACAATTATGAGTGGTACAATTCATATTTGTCAGCCTGAAATTTTAGGAGAAACCGAGCAAGAGAAGATCAGTCGTTTAATAACGTCGATATATAGGTCTGTACAATTTTAAACATTTCGATGGTTATAAGAGAATTAGGCATTACCGATGTTGAGTTTGACCTAGTCCCCATAAATCCGTTTAGACATCCGTTTTCACAGTGTCTGCAAAATTTTTGAAGATGAGATTAAACGGTCCACTCCTTCCGGTATCTTTCCCACAAAAGCGTCAACTTTGAATAAAATTGTAAATCACACATGAAGCAAGTATTTTTTACCAAGCCCAAATGAAGTCTGAACATGGACTCATGGGACCATACATTTCATAAAGCGAATTTAAATCCTGTGTGGTCTAAACTGGCTGACCTTAATATGGGAGTTAACCAAAGATTTAGTGCAACAATCTGCTATATAGGTATAGGAAAGTTATGAATTTAATAAAAAAATTATCCAGATCGACACATACCAGTAATACCGTAGGTCTCCGCAAACCATATGCTGCGAATATAATCTCGTTTTTTATTAAAAACACTTCATTTTCTGTGGCTAAGTATAGAGAAATGTCTCTGTTACTGTGGCTTCGATGTTTTCTATGAAAATGTCTCAGAGACATTTGTTGTAATTTATTTTATAAACAAGTAATGATGTTGTTAAATTCGGCCGAGTAAAAATTGTGATACCCTTCACCATTAATGGACATTTATAATATCTCAAAATAAATAGGGACCGTTATATATGGAGCCCATGATAGAACTTGGAAAATAAAAATTTGAAAATTTAAGTTAGCTATTTCAAAATGCCGAAAATTAAGGGACGTGGACTTATATTGAAAAATGTCTGCGTTCATAATGTATACCTACCAATAACAAGGAATGACAAATTACATCCAATTTGGTTAGAAATTGCGCGAAGGATTACCTTTACATTGTGAATACACCGAAACTGGACTCGATACGAATAGCTTTTGGTAGGAACATATACTGAACGGAGCAGTATAGTCGAACGGTGCCGATCTATATTCCGTGCCTGGACAATATTTTGCGATACTTGTATACCCATCACCGATTAGAGCTAGTCTTTTTATACCCTTCACCACACTGTGGTACAGGGTATTATGTCGTTGTGCATATGTTTATAAAAGGCAATAAACGAGATATACATATGGCTCCTTTTGAGAATATGCATAGAATCACTTTCTGAGTCGATTTATGCATGTCCGTCCGATTGAAACACAATTTTGCACAGCGTTCTGATTTAGGTCTAGGTTGATGTATGAGAAGTTGCATTGAAATCGGTCCAGAATTGGATATAGCTCCTATATATACTTTCGTCCGATTTTTGTGGATTATGCACCCAATGTTCGTCCAATTGAAACAATATTTGCACATCGTACTGAATCGGTTCAGATTCAGATATAGCTCCCATATATAGTTTCGTCCGATTTTATGTATATAGTCCTAGAAACTCCCAATATTTGTCCGATTGAGATAGAATTTTGCACAACGTACTGAATTAGGTCCTGATTGATGTATGGGAAGTTTTGTTCAAATCTGTTTGGAAATATATACTCCCATATATAGTTTCGTCCTATTTTATGTAAGTGGAGTTCCAACCTTCCAATATTTGTCCGATTGATATAATTTTTTTATACTAAAAATATTACAAAATTTACTGTAGTATCATACAATTTAACTATTGTAATTAAAACATGCATTGATATTTCATGACCCCATCTACCCCCACTCAGGGTGTCAAATTACTGGTAACCTTTGGAGACGTGTTAACATTTTATAATTTTCTGTCTACTTTTCATTTATTGTCAATTACATTTTTAATAAAAATAATATAATCCTTAACTCATTATTGTAATCGAACTCATTGCTCGATTAAAACAAAAAAACACAGATTGAAAATCTTTTATCACAGTCCAAATGCCCAATTGTTGTTGGTGGTACCAATTACTACATTGAATCATTGCTGTGGGATATTTTAGTGAGTCCAACTTCGAGTGAAGACATTTCATCACCACAAAAAACGAATAATGATGCCTCTGCCACTAACGACAAAGACGATTCTGCCCTTAAGGATAGCAATTCTCCTACAACTACCGCCGCCACTGCTGATGCTGCTCCTTCTCACAATGTTGCCAACGAGTCTGGGAATTTAGAAAATGTATGTTCTTATATTTTTCTTGTCGTTTTTATTTCTTATTTTCATATTATTCTCAAAACAAAATTTTTTGACAAAAACGAAAGTCAAAACTTTAGCGTTTTTTTTCTTATCTCCACCTACCGCACAAGTTTTTCTTTATTGACTTTTGTTGTTTTCTCATTTCAGCCTTCATTTATAGCCTCCGCCGACATGCTGACTATGCCATCGGAATTGCTACACAACCATTTAAGGACAATTGATCCAGAAACTGCCAATCGCATCCATCCAAATAATAAACGTAAAATAATGAGGTAAGTCGATACATTTGGGCGCATTTTTTTACTCCTGCTCTTTGTGCGGTCAATGCACACAGAAAAAATTAAATATTTTTTTAAAATTCAATGTCTCTGTTGATGATGTTGACGGAAATTTTATGGCACAGTGATAATGAATGTACAAATTAAAAATACAAAAATGGGTCATAGTGTTTTAAGGAGACGAACCAATTTCAGATAATTTTTCCCATCGGCAGTTATGATATATTTTAGTTCCTCACACGTAATCGTTTTATTTGCGGTTAAAACCCTCTGAAAACTTAAATGGCTCAGGGTCGTTAAGTCTTAAAAAAATGTTTTCTTCCCCAAGATCTCAGAATCATAATTTTCTTTATAGACGAATATCCAATCACAGTCACTACGTAGCTAAAGCGAATTGTAAATCCTGTGTGGTCTAAACTTGGCAGACATTAACAAATATTAAAAAAAAAATCACGCCTATATTTAGATCATGAAAAAATATGTTTAAAAAATCTACGTCTACATTTAGGCCATGAAAAAATATGTTTAAAAAAATCCACGCCTATATTTAGGTCATGAAAAAATATGTTTAAAAAATCCACGTCTATATTTAGGCCATGAAAAAATATGTTTAAAAAAAATCCACGCCTATATTTAGGTCATGAAAAAATATGTTTAAAAAAATCAACGCCTGTGCCTAGGCCATGAAAAAATATGTTTAAAAAAATCCACGCCTATATTTAGGCCATGAAAAATTATGTTTAAAAAGTCTAGGCCTATAATTAGGCCATAAAAATATATTTAAAAAATCCACGGCTATATTTAGGCTGGTATTTATAAACATATGCACAAAGACATAATACCCAGCGTCTAAAGTTACAGATTGGTCTGAAATCGACAGTTTCGTCATTTACTCTTATTAATAAAATGAAGAGAACCCTTTATAGCGTTTTGACGCCTTACTAATTAGCCAGTCACACTTATTCATTTGTAAAATTTCTAAATTAAAATCTAAATAAAAACTGCTAATTGCAAGACTGTTAAAATTTAATTGCACTCAAATAACAACAGAACATCAGGAAGCAAGTGGCTGTCGTTCAATCAAGATCTTGAAGTTTTGGCTACTGGTTTGTGCCACTACCACAACCCCATGCCAGAGCTAGCCACTGAACTGAATACCACTAATGTTTGGTCAATGGATTAATTGGTAACTGCATTTAAATGGTTTCTAATTTCAAAAAAACAAAAAGTGAGCCACCAGCCAGACATGCATTCGATCTTCATCAGAATGCCAGTAGGCCAGAACCGACACTCTAGCACCCGCGTCATCTAAACGTCTACGCGAGCCATAGGGATAACTAGCCACTCAACGAATAAACTTATTAGTCAAAAAGTATATTTCCGTATTTTGTTTGCAGGGTAGGGAGGAGTGGATATATGGATACATCAAAGTTTTATTTGCCGAAAAAGCTGTTCATTCCATTTTTATTCTGCAGCTTTATTTCTTTGTTTTATTTTCTTCCTCCTTTTGTCTTTCATATTTCTTGTGAGCGTTATGGGGAGTATCTCTGCTGTCTGATCTAGAAACCTGAAACCTACAGCATATAAATAAACATAAAGACAGAGAGACACACGAGAGGACGGACATGCGAACAGACAGACCTACAATACGGACGTAGTCGAATTAAAATTTCTGGCCGATTAAATATGTATGATAGGTTGAAACGGAACAATGGCAACAACAACAAGTACCAACTGTCAGTCATCGAGGAAACGTGTTCACAATTAAACAGAAGTAAAAATTATTGCAACTTCTCACGTGCATTTTATAAAATATATTAAATATGGACAATAATAGAGTGGGTTGTGGATTTTATAAAGCAAGAACTAAAAATACATTACAGAACTTTTGTAGAATATTTATTCTAAGGTACTTCAAAGGTCGTAGAGCGTGGATTTTTTAATGAATATTTTTTCAAGGGCTATCAGATGCGTTGATTTTTTAAAGAAAATTTTTTCAAAGGACTGATCTGGATTTATTAGAGAATACTTTTTCAAAGGATCGACCATCCAAGGCGTGGATTTATTAAAGAATATTTTTTCAAAGGATCGACCATCCAAGGCGTGGATTTATTAAAGAATATTTTTTCAAAGGATCGACCATCCAAGGCGTGGATTTATTAAAGAATATTTTTTCAAAGGATCGACCATCCAAGGCGTGGATTTATTAAAGAATATTTTTTCAAAGGATCGACCATCCAAGGCGTGGATTTATTAAAGAATATTTTTTCAAAGGATCGACCATCCAAGGCGTGGATTTATTAAAGAATATTTTTTCAAAGGATCGACCATCCAAGGCGTGGATTTATTAAAGAATATTTTTTCAAAGGATCGACCATCCAAGGCGTGGATTTATTAAAGAATATTTTTTCAAAGGATCGACCATCCAAGGCGTGGATTTATTAAAGAATATTTTTTCAAAGGATCGACCATCCAAGGCGTGGATTTATTAAAGAATATTTTTTCAAAGGATCGACCATCCAAGGCGTGGATTTATTAAAGAATATTTTTTCAAAGGATCGACCATCCAAGGCGTGGATTTATTAAAGAATATTTTTTCAAAGGATCGACCATCCAAGGCGTGGATTTATTAAAGAATATTTTTTCAAAGGATCGACCATCCAAGGCGTGGATTTATTAAAGAATATTTTTTCAAAGGATCGACCATCCAAGGCGTGGATTTATTAAAGAATATTTTTTCAAAGGATCGACCATCCAAGGCGTGGATTTATTAAAGAATATTTTTTCAAAGGATCGACCATCCAAGGCGTGGATTTATTAAAGAATATTTTTTCAAAGGATCGACCATCCAAGGCGTGGATTTATTAAAGAATATTTTTTCAAAGGATCGACCATCCAAGGCGTGGATTTATTAAAGAATATTTTTTCAAAGGATCGACCATCCAAGGCGTGGATTTATTAAAGAATATTTTTTCAAGGACCTATAGAGGCGTAAGTTTATAAAAGAATATTTTTTCAAGGACCTATAAAGGCGTAAGTTTATAAAAGAATATTTTTTCAAGGACCTATAAAGGCGTAAGTTTATAAAAGAATATTTTTTCAAGGACCTATAAAGGCGTAAGTTTATAAAAGAATATTTTTTCAAGGACCTATAAAGGCGTAAGTTTATAAAAGAATATTTTCTCAAGGACCAAAGACCCATTCTTATAATTTTATAATTTATAAATTGTAACTTTTTTTGTTCTGTTTCACCTTATCCGGCCAGGCTTATCCATGTCTTATTGGATTTCGTGTCATTTTATTGTGTTCAAGCGATGAAAACTTTTGCACTCAACTCAACAAGAGAATTAATTTAATTTAAATTAAAGTAACTACATTTCAAGATTACAACAATGCTTCGTGCTACACCCCTACAAATTAAGAGTTTGAAATAAACTACAATGTTACAATAGAATTTGACTTCCAACAATAAAATCGAAAAATTTAAGTTAAAAAAAATGTATATTTAAAATCACATTCTCTCATCTGCCCCTGGACCACCAATGTAGATTATATTTGGAATCTGCACCCAACAGAATTGTAACCATAAGCTGTAAGCCATTTCGAAAGCAAATAATTTCTGGTTATTATTACCGGACATTTATTAAAATATTTCTTTTAAATATGTATATAACTTGAAGGTATTTAATTTTTACGCCATTTTCCACTGTCATAGCCCAATCAAAGAAAATTAGCGTTTAGTTACACTGCCATTACTGCACCCTGGCCAGACATACATATGGACGCTCGTATTAACCACAATTTCCACTTTTGAATTCGACCAGGCGCATCAAATTCATTTCAAGAAAGATTTAACGATTTTTCACTTTTTGTAAAATTTAAGAAACGCCAAGAAAAAAAAAAGAAACTTAAAAAAAATTGTCATGATTTATGGCTGGCCACTGCTGCCGCGCTTTAACAGCTAGCCAAGCAAGGAAGCAAACAGTCAGCCAGCCAGCTAGTCAGCTACTTATCTCTTCCGGGGCTCACGGTCCACTCGCAATGCAGTGTATGGCAGGTTGCCGGCAATTGGCTGGTCGTGGCGGTGGTGCGGTGCAATGGCTACCTCTTGGAATTGTCTACTTTTCACGTACTTGAGTTTTAATTGTGTTGACCCTTTTTTGTGGCAGTCGAAACAAACATTACGAGGTACATATATGATCTATATGTCGGTATGGACTCCAAACAACATAATACACCTTATGATTTGGGTTGCATATGTGCAAGCATTACCTATGCCAATTTTCACAAAGTTGAGTAGCAAGGGGGGGAGGTCGGTAGAGTAGGATAGGGAAGTTCTTCTTCCTTGGTAATTGTAATTTTTAATACGTTTTCAGTTTCTTTCTTTTTGTTTTTATTTCATTTTTTTGTCTATGTCGTTGAGGTTTTTTGCATTAAATTTTAACACACAACCACGACGATGATGATCTTTAATCATATCAAACCATAGGGAAGGGTAGGTAATCCCCAGTTAAAGAGATGACTGTGGATGATGATGAAGGTGCTGCTACTTCGGCTTCTACTCTGGTGTTGATGAGAATCGTTCGTGCAAAAAGTTTTGTCACGCTATTGGGTGAAACCAAGAAAAAAAAAACTGTCAGTCTGAATGCATTTAAACTTCTTTGTACATGAATACTCACTTATATGTATTTGAAGTGCTGAAAGGGGGAGAGGGGGAGGTACATAAAATTATTATTCCGAATTAAATTTGTTTTACATTTACAAGCTCTTTGTTACAAATATTAATATTGTTAAAAACTTTAAATATTTTTTAATAATTGACCCCTAATTTCTATTACAAAAATTTTGGTTGATATTAGATAGAAAATCTCCCAATCAAAAACTGTAAACGCCGTGGAATGGGGCCTCCACGGCACCTCCCATATTTCTATATCTGGACAACAGAATTTCTTTACACAAAATTTATATTTCAACCACCTAATCGGGACTTTTATATGGATGCTATAAAAAGTTCAGATCGATTTTAGGTAGTTTTAATATCCACCCCCTTACTGGAGCATCAATAAAGCCCTTAAGTCGTGGATGTTTTAAATAATTTTTGGAGCATCAATAAAGCCCCGAAGGCGTGGATTTTTTAAATAATTTTTGGAGCATCAATAAAGCCCGAAGGCGTGGATTTTTTAAATAATTTTTGGAGCATCAATAAAGCCCCGAAGGCGTGGATTTTTTAAATAATTTTTGGAGCATCAATAAAGCCCCGAAGGCGTGGATTTTTTAAAAAAAATTTTGGTACATCAATAAAGCCCCGAAGGCGTGGATTTTTTAAAAAAATTTTGGTACATCAATAAAGTCCCGAAGGCGTGGATTTTTTAAAAAAATTTTGGTACATCAATAAAGCCCCGAAGGCGTGGATTTTTTAAAAAAATGTTGGTACATCAATAAAGCCCCGAAGGCGTGGATTTTTTAAAAAAATTTTGGTACATCAATAAAGCCCCGATGGCGTGTTGTTTTTTATAATTTTTGGAGCATCAATAAAGCCCCGAAGGCGTGGATTTTTTTTAATAATTTTTGGAGCATCAATAAAGCCCCGAAGGCGTGGATTTTTTTAATAATTTTTGGAGCATCAATGAAGCCCCGAAGGCGTGGAGTTTTTAAGTAATTTTTGGAGCATCAATAAAGCCCCGAAGGCGTGGAGTTTTTAAATAATTGTTGGAGCATCAATGAAGCCCCGAAGGCGTGGATTTTTTAAATAATTTTTGGAGCATCAATAAAGGTCGAAAGGCGTGGATTTTTTAAATAATATTTGGAGCATCAATAAAGGTCGAAAGGCGTGGATTTTTTAAATAATATTTGGAGCATCAATAAAGGTCGAAAGGCGTGGATTTTTTAAATAATTTTTGGACCATCAATATATAAAAAATTAGTCCTGAGCGACTGAAGATTTTTTTGGAAAAAACAGTCCGTAGTGTCTATATATAATATACTCTGTGACTGGACCAAATTTCAAATTATGACCTAATGGAATTTATATTTTTTAAGCTCCTAACGTCTTATGTGCCAAAACTCCTCAACAACATAATTTCTCATGAAAATATTACACCGCACATATTTCGCAGAACTGTTTGGGAAAAGATAAAAGTTCAAATTCCTTTTCTTTACGACAAATAAAACAGGAAATCATGTCGAATGCAATGGTCGTGCTTGCCATACAAATGCGATAAGTCCACTTGAATGCCGCTTGAATGGAGCCCATTCAAGTTTGACTTAAAAATGTTTTTTTGAGTACCCCCCAAAATGCAGTGCGCGCCCTCTCTCCCACAGTTGAGTGCGAGTAACATTTATTTATTATAGACAAACAACAAATATTTTGTCAAAACCTTGAACTTATTTTTTTTTTGCACAAAATATCGTAACAGCTATCCCGGCAAACGACCTATCAAATGCAACAACAACAATAAAAACAAAAACTGAGTCTCACACATTGGAAATGCTCCCCAGAAATCATGAGTGTACCGACTGGGAATGAATGAATTGAACGTACGGACGGACGACAAACGAACGAACGAATGAAAAGTCAACAACGGGAGGAATACTATGGAAAGAAAAAAGGCCATTGTCTCATCAAAGTTTTGACCTTGAGAGACCGACAAACTAATAAATCATACCGCCATAGCAGTAAATATACAATTTAAATATTGCATTGGCTGGCGAGAAAAAAATCTGGTTTCAAGCTGCTGCTGCTACACTACAGAAATGGAGGTTAAGGTCAGTGTTACGATACTAGGATATTGAATGAATTGAGGTTTGTTTTTTTTCTTCTGCTGAGAAAAATGTCTTCGCAGAATAGATCTTATTTTTGTTTTTAGAAAAAATGACATTTAGTGAAATCTACAGAAATAGGGAAAAATTTCTCAAGACTGTTTTTTTTTTCTATAACCACAACATTTTTTCAATGACCATTACAGGCATGGTTTTTTTTAATTATTTTTCAAGGACCATTACAGGCGTATATTTTTTAAAAAATATTTTTGTAAATACCAACTCTGTATTAAATATGAATGTATTGAAAAACAAACTATTTTTCCTGAGTGACTGAGAATTTTTTTCATAGAGCAAAACCTGTCCTCAGCAAAAATCAGTGATCAGTGATTGAGGGTCTTTGCTATAGAAAAAAATCTGTCCTCAGTCACTGTGTATTTTACACTGATAATAGCTTTTACATAGAAGATATCCTCTGTCTGTGTGATTTTCTAATTTTGATATTAAATTTAATTTGAGTTTTTTTTTTATTATTTTTCCACCGAATCTGCCACTTTTATTAAACGTCATATATTTTACCCTTGTTATATTTTCAAACTGAATTGATGTTGTGGTCCATTTCTATTCCTAGATATTTCATATAATAATGGTATATGGAGGAAGGGAAGATTTATTTTTGTTCCTTCGATATTCAATCCCAAACACAAAACAAAAAAAAACTTTTTTTCATTTAACATAATTTCGGTAGAAAGATTGCCCACATGATTGCCAAACATAAAGAAGAACCCGCAATTGGCCACGCAAACACTTTAGCCGGAAGTTGTCAAAAATAAATGGGAGTTTAATATAAATTACAAAATTATGAGCTTTTTTACCCTCCTATTCCCCAATTTCAAATACTTTGTTGCAAAAGTTTTTTCTTTACACTGGTCACGATTAACAAAAGGGGGTTTGATTACCAGGCTACGATTTTTTGTGTTTTAAGATTTCTTTTTTCGGGGACTCTTTAAAGACAAAGACGAAGTTTGATCTGCAGATACTTATGTTCCACACATGAATGATAATCCACTCCGTATGCTTGGTTGGGTTTACATTTTATTTCAAAATAAAATAAATTAAATTTAATTTTTGTTGTGTTTTGTATAAATGAGCTTTTTATTAATTTTAAGCACATACACATGGTCATCATCCTTTCAAAGACGCGCGATGAAACCAATAAAATAACAACAAATTATTTGACAATAATTTGTTGTGGTAATATTTATGCATCAAAGACAACATTAAGTAAACAATTTTTATTTTGAATGACAAAAATCCGTTAAAAGTTTAGTTTGCAGTGTGTGCACAGTGGACTTTGGAAAAATATATTTTTTTATAAAACTCCACGCCATGGATGGTCGGTCCTTTGAAAAAATATATTTTTTTTTATAAAACTCCAACTCCTTTGAAAAAATAGTTTTTTTAATAAAACTTCACGCCTTGGATGGTCGGTTCTTTGATTTTTTTTTTTCTATAAAACTCCACGCCATGGATGGTCGGTCCTTTGAAAAAATATATTTTTTTTTATAAAACTCCACGCTTTGGATGGTCGGTCCTTTGAAAAATAGTTTTTTTAATAAAACTTCACGCCTTGGATGGTCGGTTCTTTGATTTTTTTTTCTATAAAACTCCACGCCTTGGATGGTCGGTTCTCTGAATTTTTTTTTTTATAAAACTCCACGCCTTGGATGGTCGATACTTTGAAAAAATGTTTTTTTTATAAAACTCCACGCCTTGGATGGTCGATACTTTGAAAAAATGTTTTTTTTTTTTTATAAAACTCCACGCCTTGGATGGTCGGTCTTTTAAAAAAATTATTCTTTAATAAATCCACGCCTTGGATGGTCGGTCCTTTGAACAAATTATTCTTCAATAAATCCACGCCTTGGATGGTCGGTCCTTTGAAAAAATATGCTTAAATAAATCCACGCCTTGGATGGTCGGTCCTTTAAAAAATTATTCTTTTATAAATCCACGCTTTGGATGGCTGGTCCTTTGAAAAAATGTTCTTTAATAAATCCATCCCTCGAAGTTTTAGAAAAAAATCCCACTGTTACTTCTTGTTTCTGGCAATATTTGCATTTGGTAAACAGAAAATATTCGACGATATCTTAATTCCCAAAAAAGAGGCAGACAATGTCCAAACGTTTATTTGAAATTCAGCAAAAAAAAAAAAAATAATACCAGTCAAAATACAATGAAAACAAAACTTTTTGACAGCTCATCCGCTGTTAATTTGACAGCTGCTGCAGATGTCTTTATTTTTGCCCACGTCCGTCCAGGCGTCTGTAAAAAAAACGAGTGCGTCAAATGCATTCGTGCAAGAAAATACACACAAACAATTCTTTCCAAAAAAGGGGTATATTGACGTTTTTTGGCAATCGGGTGGGGAGAGATGGGGGAGATTTGTTTTTATTTGATCATGTCTCATGAGTTTGATGACTCCACTAAATGGTAGATGACGACGATAATTCTTGTGACCACCATTCATTGATAGAGAGGTAGGTGTCAACGGCTTTTTACCAAAAGCCATCCACTGCCGATGATGATGGCAATGTGGTGGTCGTTTGCCTGAAACGCAAAAAAGTTGCCACCGTGTCCTTCAACTTTTCACATTCATTTGTGGAGGGGCGTACAAGTATGCATTTATGTACATAGGTACGTTTTTATTTAAATATATTTATTTTCCTCTTTTTTCCAATTTCAATAAATTCTGAAACGAAAAAACAATTCCTTTTATTTTCTTAAATTGGTGATTCATTCAAAACGTTTTAAGGCCACAGTTTGTTAATCCCTCTAATTTCGGCGCTGTTTCCCCTTATCGGTAGTCACCTTAAGCCGTTCCCGACAAAAAAAAGTATTACCAAAATTTATGCATTAAAATGAATGAATTGCATTCAAATGTTTTGCAGCTAATAAAAGGAGAACCAATGAAAGATTTTTGGTGTGTGAGTGTGTGTTTGTGTTTTTTTTTCGTTTATTTGGTATTCTATTGACATAGCTGTCAACTCAACTGTCTGTCTCTTTGTTGAGTGTGAGAAATCAAATTTTTTATAAGATTGACACTCAATTTGAATGACAGCTACGATTGACCATAGTCAAATAAATCATTTTAAGTTTTGAGGAAAAAATACTGAAATTCTTATTCGTGTGAGCCATTTCTTAGAGAGGCTCTACACTGATCCGACTAAACATATAGAAATATTTAGATAAGTCCTGAAGACAGACTTAATTTGTATTTTATAAAATAAAAGCCCCCTGTATTAACCTTGTACATTTTTTACACATTTTAGTAATCTTCCATAAGTGTTCTAAAGGACTTCCCTAGTAAACTTCTTCGACATATTCTTAGCTGGTTTGTCTGTCTGTCATACTGCATTGATTTATAGGTCTATGTTTTGGTATTGACTCCATATAGCGGTACCTCCATATTCGGCTTTTGGGGACTTTTGACACATTTTTATACAATATTTCAATTTTGTTATGTTTTATTTTTATTTTATGTTTTTATTAAGTAGCAAATTTTCCTAGAACAAATGATCAGCATGAATTCTCTTTTTAAGGCGGTCTCCATATAATGGTAGCTCCCAAATATGGATATTTCGGGGAGCATGGACACGTTTTTAAACATATATTTCATATTACGTTGAAACAAAAAGAAATCCATTATTTTTATATGAACCGTTTTCCGTTTTGTTGTATGATTTGCTGCCATTTTAAAGGTAACTTCATAATGTCTGTCTCATCGAAGTCCTGCTCTGTATTTGCAAAAAAACTATAGTAGTCGATTTTCACAATCCTCCCCAGATTCCAATTTTTTATACCCTCAGCCTTATGGCTAATATTGGTTTTCGACCCCATGTTTCTTAGGACCAAATCGGTTTCAGAAAATTTGGACTCGATTTACGCATTTCCGTCCGTCTGTCTGTCCGGCTGGCTGGTGCGCACTATAACTTTCGAAAGGAGCAACCGATTTCGACCAAACTTTGTACATCGTAATATTTCTTCCAATATCGGTCCATTCCTTCTGGTACCTTCTCCACGAATTGGTCAAAATTACACTTAAAATTAATTTTATAATAACATGCAAGCCTAGATCAAGCCCGAAGATGGGATCCATTGGTCCACTATTTGTGGAGACTTCCCCACAAATGGTCAACATTTTCCATATTTATAAATTCAATATTAGGCAAATGGAATGTCCGAGTTGAACTAAACTTGCATAACATATTCTATTAACCAAGCATATATCAAGATGGAAAATGGGACTCATCGGTCCACTTCTTTCTGGTTCCTCCCCCACAAATGGTTAAATTTTTTTATATTTATGAATCCAATATCAGACGATGTGAACCAATCTTTGCACAACATATTATCTTTACCAAGCCCAGATCAATACTGAAGATCGGACCCATTGGTCCACTCCTTCTGGTACCTCCCCCACAAAGGGTCAATATTTTCAATAATTATAAATCTAATATCAGGTGAATGGAATGTCGGATTTGAACCAAGCGTTGCCCAACCTAATATCTTTACCAGGTCTATATTAAGTCCTTCTGGTACCTCCCAAATGGTCAAAATTTTCCATATTTATAAATCCAATATTAAGCGAATGGAATACCCTATTTAAACCAAATTTTGCACAACATATTATCTTAATCAAGATCAAATCCGAAGGTGGGATCCGTCTTCCTTCTACCCTGGTACCTTTTACAAAAAGGCTCAATATTATCTATTTGATCAACATAAAATCCAAAACATCTTTAATTAAACATATGCCTTATATAAAACGAATAATAAAACCTGTGTATAACTCCGATGACCTCCGCAAACCATAAGGTGAAGGCTTATATCTGTCGGCAACGCCGACTGACACTTTTTTACTTGTTATCATTAAAGAAATTTTGCAATGCAAGAAAAAAATGATAATCGCTTGGTGCCAAGTCCAGACTGTATGGCGGATGCATTAAAACTTCCCAACCAAGCTCATACACCTCTCCTGTTGGCAAATTTTGGCCGTTTCTGGTCAATTTTAAATTATTTAAAACAGTTTTATGGTCGATTTTTAGCTCCTGGGCGATGTTACGAGGTGCACGGGGAGCATCTTTAACATCAAAAACTCTTTTCAATTTTTGAAATAAGAATACGGAAATCGACTTTCATTCATATTGACTAAACGAATATTTTCATTGAAAGGTCGATAATTAGTTTGAATGTTTTTGTCCGTGTTGACAACTATATAGGTCCACGCATTGTTATAGACTCAATGTAGAGTTCCCGCGTCGTCTTAGATATATTGATGATTCTAGTCCGTATGGGATTTTAAAGAATGAAGGATATCTCTAAAAATGATTTAGGCCAAACTTGAAATATGCTATTCTATATTTAAGCAGATTTACTGACCATTAATTATACGTCGCACATTTTGCGCATCATTTAAATGAGACCTAACAGTGAATTTGAACCGATGTTCACAAATTTCGATATCGTAAGTTCTTGGACCAAATACATACCCTCTTTTCCTGCCTATGGAATACGATATTTAAATTTAGGTTTTTACCACCTATATATATATTTTTTTTTGCGTATTTTCTTTTTCAAAAAAAGATTCACTTAACCTATTTTATTTATATGAAGCTATGGAATTTCAAATTTTTTGTCTTTCTGCCAGCTTCCTCTTCTTATTAAGGTCGAATAAAAATAGATTTTAAATTTGTTTATATTATTATTTGTTGTTTTCATTTTTTTTTTTTTTTTTTTTTTTTTGACACAATTTTATATCCTAGGCTTTTTGGCACTGACAAAGGATGGCATCAAATTTCATTTGTAGATATTTTCTTTTTTATTTTTTTGGATGCTGCTAAAATCACTTTCAATTAAAAGGCTATGCCTGCCATTCAGTCATTCGGCATTTCTGTGTGATGTCCAGCATTTATTGCCCATTAATCGATTAGTGGACGGTGGTGGTTGGCAACATTTAAAGAACTGTAATTTGATAAGAAGGCAAAGTTTTTTTTTCGTATTCACTTTTCATTTCCTTTTAAAAAAGAAAAGAAAAACAACATTTGCAATCTTTTGTTTTAATGTGGGTCACACGCGTGACTATTTGACGCACGTTTGCTGTGATAAGTTGTCACTGGCGTTTGAATGACAGAAGGAAAACTGAAAATTCTTTTATTTATTTTTTTGTTTAGAATGTTTTCAATAATGGTTTGAATTGAATGGGTCATGATTTTTTTTTTTTGACTCTATAGATTCTGTTGTAAATTACATTTTCTAATTCTAGCTCAATGTTGGTATGGAACTTTATACTAATGGAATTTTTTGAAAAAAATCTTTATCACTTAACCAAAGATGGAATATCTGGAATAAAATTTAATTTCACTGCATCTTGGCTTATCTGTTCACTACATACATTGTAAATGAAAAACATTTCAAACAATGTTTATTTTCCCGCCAATTTAATTTATTGTCTATTACACCATGTGTCAGAAATGTCTCATGGATTCTGCTTCGAAAGCATTAATCTACACATTTCGCTGACTAGCGTAAATTTTAATACACATCGATTAAATTATGGCTTTACGCGTGTGACCCTCATTCCTCCAAATACTCTAAAAAATGTGAGGAAATGGAATTGTTTTTTCTTTATACCGATAAGACGTCAATTGTAATCGATTTTTGTTGTAATCTCCAGCCTTTTGAATGTAATTGATAGCTATTACATTAATGTGTAGTGACACTTTGTGTGTAAACATATAACAATTGAGATTATGAGAAGATTACGATGATGGTTTTTTGTGTGTTACATATTCCGCAGTAGACAATTTCATTACCAAAGGGTGGTGGGTCCACTTTTTTACATTGTAACCCCATTAAAATGTTATAAACATTGTTTTTATGTCAATATTGATTAGGAAGAATATCGTTCGGCACGTGTAGGGTTAAGGGTCATTGAGATTTAGAAGAAACACATATGGAGACAGAATTTGGAAGACCTTCATCACGACGGATAGAATGTCTTCGACCGACAAAAATAGATCGATATACATAAAAGAGATTTCAAAAGTATATTTTTTAATCCTCGCCTTGCAGGTTCCTCCAAGATTTTTTTAAAATCCTCTCCTAGTAGGTTGCTCCAAAAATATTTCTTTAAAAAATCCAAGCCTTGTAAGTTGCTCCAAAAAAATATTTTTTTTTTTAATATCCACGCCTTGTAGGTTGATTTAAACACATTTCTTTAAAATATCCACACCTTGTAGGTAGCTGTAAAAAATATTTCTTTAAAAAATCCATGCCTTATAGGTTCCCTAACAAAATATTTATAGCCTTCACCACACTGTGGTACAGGGTATTGTCTTTGTGTATATGTTTGTAACAGGCAAAAGGAAACGAGATAGACTTATGGTTCCTTTTGAGAAAATGCATAGAATAACGTTTTAAATCGATTTATGCATGTCCGTCCGTCTGTCTGTCCATGTTAAATTGTAAACAAAGTACAGGTCGCATTTTTGATTTGAATTGGAAAAAAATTTGGAACAGCTCATTTATTTGGTCCAAGGACGAACCCTATTGAAATTGTGGAAAAATAGGTTCAGATTTAGATATAGCTCCCATATATATTTTCGTCCGATTTTATGTATCCTTCGATTTGTACGAAATTTGGTACAGCATACTGAATGAAGTTTAGAACGATGTGTGTAAAATTTCGTGAAAATCGGTTCAGATTTAGATATAGCTCCCATATATATTTTCGTCCGATTTTATGTAAATGGTGCACCAAAGTCCCTATATATCCTTCGATTTGCACGAAATTTGGCACAAAACACTGAATTAAGTCTAGAACGATGTGTGTTAAATTTCGTAAAAAATCGGTTCAGTGTTAGATATAGCTCCCAGATATATGTTCGTCCGATTTTATGTAAATGGTGCACCAAAGTCCCTATATATTCTTCGATTTGCACGAAACTTGGCACAGCGCACTGAATTAGTCTAGAAAGATGTGTGTTAAATTTCGTAAAAAATTGGCTCAGATTTAGATATAGCTCCCATATATATGTTCGTCCGATTTTATGTAAATGGTGCACCAAAGTCCCTACATATCCTTCGATTTGCACGAGATTTGGCATAGCGTACTGAATTAAATCTGGAAAGATGTGTGTAAAATTTCGTGAAAATCGGTTCAGAGTTAGATATAGCTTCCATATATATGTTCGTCCGATTTTATGTAAATGGTATATTCCTCGATTTGCACGAAATTTGGATTTATAACTTAATGAAGAACTTAAAATGTGGCCGAATGCACAAAACATACTGAAATAAGAGCATGTAACAAGTTTGGATGAAATCGGTTCAAATTTCGATATTTTGCTTTAAATTTATTTACATAATTTTGTCCCATTGTAAGAAGCAACTCTATATGTGGCCAACATTTAGTATAGGTTACGGACTGACATGTTTATGTACATGCGACGACTTTCTTACTTTCCTTACTGTTTTTTTTAATTCCTTGAAAATAAATTTGAAAAAATCCAGAATTTGGCAATATTTTGGAAAGCCTATAGAAGGTCATCTATCTATACCTCACATTAGGATTCGCTTTGCCAAGAAATGCGTATTTTAGTGTGTTCTACATAATTTATTTCTGTTCCATCTTCTATATAGTATTATCTTAAACTATATAGAAGATGGTCTTAATATGTGTGGCAAATGACGAACGCATTAACAAATTTTAAACATTTTGCTACCCACGCTTACGCATTTCTTTTCTAGACATGTCATTGTGGTAATTATTTCTCAAATGGAAAAAACAACAAATGTTCTCTTCATATACCACCCCCAACCCCAACTGATGAAGATACACAATTTGTCTAGCTGCTAGCCAGGAAATAAATTTTTCTCCTTTCGAAAAAAAAATCCATGGCTTTAATGGCGACAGTACGCCAAAGTAAATGAGACATAAATATTTTGACAATTGTATATTAATGACTATGAAAGTGGTGTGTTCTTGTAGGTATTCAACGAATCTGATGTTGTTGTTGTTAGTTTTTCCTCCGATTTTATTTTTTTGCAAAAGTACTATTCGATTAGTGTTGAATATATACATATACCTATGTTCAGTTCAAATTGGGGTCAAACTATTTTTTTATATTTATTTCCATTGTGTCGTTCGATGAAGATAAATCAATGATATTTGTCAGTCAGTTGACGTGTGTGACAGTGGTCCATGTCTGTGCTGATGAGGGAAAATTAAGTATTGCAAATTTATTTTAATCACCTAGTTTTTGAGTAGCTGTCACTGTATGAAAAAAATATTTTAAAATAGATTTGTATTCTTTTCGTTCTTAGAATTAAGCAGAAAGGGGTGCCAAATTTTTGTCTTATTATATATGTAAATAGATTTTGGTATTATAGGATATAGATTCAACATTCTCTCCGTTTAAATAATTCTCAGGAATGTGCAGATTTGTTCTAGAAATCCATCAAATACGTTTCACTTATATTTAGCAGAAAATTGAAATTTATAAATTCAATAATCTGGAAATACCAGTCCATTTACATAAAGCATATACGAATTATAGTTTCTCAAAAAATACACGCTTTTATAGTTCCTCAAACATATTTCTTTACCTGTCCACGTCTTTTTAGTTACCCCGAAAATATATCTTAAACCAGTAAGGATATATGATACCCTTCACCACTTTGGGTGCATACAAGATATGCTCATATGTACAAGAGATATATCATTTATGGAGGGCCATTGAAATGGAATTGGTCAAAATTAACTGTGTGACGTACATAGATATTTGAAATAAATTAAAAAAACCCATACACCTACCAATGAAAAATTGAATGTCAATCATCGGGCAAAATATGTATAAGATCTTAAGTGAGTTATTTATACTCGTTCGAGTCGAACCTAATGATCTATGTTTTGCAATGAAAAGGAGAGAAGAAGAACCTGCATACCCACCATTATGCGACGCATATCGCCGTTGGTTAAGCGGCTCATCAGGTATATTGGACTATGTGGATTTACAAAGGTCGTATGATGATAACTTGTATTTATTTCGCCCTGATGCCTACTTGCATATTCGAATTAAATTCAAATTGGTCAAGGCTCGACATTTGTCTTTCCACAACACCTACAATTGCTTTCATGGTATACACATGTTTTTGCGGAACCTTTTAGGAAGTGTGTTGATGGCTCAAAACGGAGTGTGTTGATGGCTCAGAACGTGGACAACATTTGAGTTGCTCTGAGGAACAAAGTTCGGACCCTAGCCGTGCTCAGCTGAATTAATTTTTGTTTTTCCCTTTGTATCCCACTTAAAAGTTAATTCAAATGATTATTGCCCTTATAAGGCAAATTCAAATAACAAAAATATGTATAATATCTATATATAAATGGACGTATTTGAGCAAGCAGTTGGGAGTTTGGTGCATATTTGGGACCTATATCTAAATCTGAAAAGATATAGAGTTCCTCCTTGGGCCAAATAAGTTGCATGTGCCAAATTTCATCCAAATCGGATCATAAATGCGACCTGTACTTTGTTCACAAAAATACATGGATGGACAGACGGACATGCATAAATCGACTCAGAAAGTGATTCTATGCATATTCTTAAAAGTAACCATGGGTCTATCTCGATTCATTTTGCCTGTTACAAACATATGCACAAAGACCACAGTGTGGTGAAGGGTATAAAAATTCAGGATCTTAAAGTTTCTCAACAAAAAATTCCTTGAAAAATCCTAAACTTTAGGTTCCACGTCTTTAAAAATCCACGACAGTTTGGTTCTTCGCAAAAAAAAAATCTTTATAAAAATTGAAGAATACACCTTCAAAACAGTTATTTTTCAAAATCCACGCCTTGTTAGAAACTTAAAAAAAATAATTCCGCAAAAATTCATGACTTGATAGTTCTCAACAAATTTTTCTTATTATACATACATAATACATTTCATAGCCCTTCAAACTATTTCTTTAAAAAATTCTCACCTTTAGGTTCGAAGTCTTTAAAAATCCATGACCTATTGGTCCTTCAAAATGTTTTTCTTTAAAAAATCTTCTACCATATAGACCTTAAAAAATGATTTAAAAAACCAGTAAGGATAATAGTAAAGTCGGACTGGGCCGACTATATGGTACCCTTCACCACTTGGGGTATTTTGTACATATGTATTCTTACAATTGTATGTAAATGTTCCCTCGAAGGAACATACTCGTGCCTTTGTGCAAGCTATGCTAAATATAACTTCATTAGGGCAGATTTAGAGTCGTCTGCGTACAATGGATCAAATTTATGGAAAACGATATATTTTGTAAAATATCTTCAAAGCCCTTAAAAAGAGATTTCCTTAAAACCTCCGCGTCTTCAAGGTTCCTCAAAAATATTTCATTAGCAAATCCACGCCCTTTAGGTTTTCTTCAAAAATATTTCATTAACAAATCCACGCTCTTTACGTTTTCTTCAAAAATATTTCATTAAAAAATCCACGCCCCTTTCGTTCTTCAAAAATATATCATTAAAAAATCCTCGTCTTCAAAGTTCTGGTTTTTCCTCAAAAAACATTTCATTAATAAATCCACGCCCTGTTGGTTTCTCCTTAAAAAAAAAAACATTTTATTAAAATATCCACGCTTTTTTAGATCCTGGAAAAAATATTTCTTTACAAATATTTCTTTTTGGATCCTGGAAAAAATATTTCTTTTTAGATCCTGGAAAAAATATTTCTTTAAAAATATTTCTTTTTAGATCCTGGAAAAAATATTTCTTTAAAAATATTTCTTTTTAGATCCTGGAAAAAATATTTCTTTAAAAATATTTCTTTTTAGATCCTGACCTTAAAAAAATTTAAAAAACCAGTAAATAATTGATTTTAAAAAACCAGTATTTGATTGAAAAAATATTTCTTTAAAAATATTTCTTTTTAGATCCTGGAAAAAATATTTCTTTAAAAATATTTCTTTTTAGATCCTGGAAAAAATATTTCTTTAAAAATATTTCTTTTTAGATCCTGGAAAAAATATTTTTTTAAAAATATTTCTTTTTAGATCCTGGAAAAAATATTTCTTTAAAAATCCACGCCTTTTTAGATCCTGGAAAAAATATTTCTTTAAAAATCCACGCCTTTTTAGATCCTTGAAAAAATATTTCTTTAAAAATCTAAGCCTTATTAGGTCCTGGAAAAAATATTTCTTTAAAAATCCACGCCTTTTTAGATCCTGGAAAAAATATTTCTTTAAAAATCCACGCCTTTTTAGATCCTGGAAAAAATATTTCTTTAAAAATCCACGCCTTTTTAGATCCTTGAAAAAATATTTCTTTAATAATCCACGTCTTTTTAGATCCTGGAAAAAATATTTCTTTAATAATCCACGCCTTTTTAGATCCTGGAAAAATATTTCTTTAAAAATCCACGCCTTTTTAGATCCTGGAAAAGATATTTCTTTAAAAATCCACGCCTTTTTAGATCCTTTAATCCACGCCTTGGTAGTTCTTTAAAAGATATATATTTAAAAATCCACACCTTTCCAGATCTTTAACAAATATATTTCTTTAAAAATCCACGTCTTTTTTCAAAAATATATAACTAAAAACCCCAGCTAAGGGAGTAAATTAATGTACATTTAAATACGTTTTACTAATATCACGAAATAGTAATCAATTATTACATTTCAAAGCTTAACTGTCATTAACAATGAAATAAATCAAATTAAGCAAAAAACGCCGTAAATAAATAATATTTAGTATAAATATTAATTGTTTACAAATTGCAATAACAAACTAATGATTACAGTAGCAGTAAAGTGCGCCACTAGTGTCCAGAATGATTTGAAGGCATCGATGGAACTATAATCGCTGGTATTGCACTCAGAACGACAGATAGTATTTAAACGCCCGTACCAAGTCGTCACCCATCGTATGAATGAAATTAATAATAAATAGAACGAACTATCATCAAATCATTTCACAATGCAATGAAATGTCAGTTTTTTTATTTTATTTAATTTTTTTGTTCAATGATATATAATTATTTGTGTTTTAATCGAAAAGAATGGAAAGAAAAACTGCCAATGATTTGATTTACAATGACAGTAGTTTTTGAAATAGTTAGTAAGCAATCGGTTACTCCCTTCGACGGACCAAAATTTGTAAATCGACTACAAGTTGTCTGAAACTGATTTGGTCCAAAGAAACATGGGATCCACAACCAATATTTTGTGGCACATTTTTATCGTAACAAACGTCCTAGGATTCTATTCAATTTATTTTCGGATTAGCTCTCCCTTGTTTTGTCCAGACTCTGTATATCTGTATTTAGTCATACTTTTGTGTTTTTATGTTCTTCCTACTTTTATCGTTCATTCCTCATATATTTATTTATATACATTTTTGCACTTTCCCCTGTTGTTTAATTTACCAAAAATATTGTCTCTATATTGCAGAATATTATTATGCCTTGAATGAATCTCGAACTGATGCATCATTTCATATAAATGTTTTTTTTCGCCACTGTCTGTCTGACGGGTAATAAAATGAAATATTTTGTTACATTTGTTTAATTTCACAACATTTTCCGCCTTTACGCGTTAGATGAAATGTTGTTCATCTCATCATATATATACAAGTATATATGTTTATATTTTTTCACACCATTTACAAATGAAAAAGCAAAATCTTAAAAATGTATAAATTTAAAAATTCTCTGCGTTTCCAGTCCTTGAAAGGATCAATGTAAAAACCTGACTTCTTGTTAATCCAAAAATATTGTTTATTAAATCCGCTCTGTATTCATCATCCAATCCAAGCCTTTTTTGGTCTCGGAAAAAAATATTCTTTAAAAAATCAAAAATCCAAGCCTCTTTAAAAAATCCACGCCTTGGTCATGGTCATTAAAAAATACTCTTTAAAAAATCCACGCATTGAAAAAATATTCCACGCCTTGGTCATGTCATTGATTCTTTAAAAAATCTAAAATCCAAGCTTTTAAAAAATCCACGCCTTGGTCATGGTCATTGAAAAAATATTCTTTAAAAAATCCACGCCTTGGTCATGGTCATTGAAAAAATATTCTTTAAAAAATCCACGCCTTGGTCATGGTCATTGAAAAAATATTCTTTAAAAAATCTAAAATCCAAGCTTTTAAAAAATCCACGCCTTGGTCATGGTCATTGAAAAAAATATTCTTTAAAAAATCCACGCCTTGGTCATGGTCATCGAAAAACTATTCTTCAAAAAAAAATGGTCATTGAAAAAATCTTTAAAAAATCCACGCCTTGGTCATGGTCATTGAAAAAAAATTATTTAAAAAATATTTTTAAAAAATCCACGCCTTGGTCATGGTCATTGAAAAAATATTCTTTAAAAAATCCACGCCTTGGTCATGGTCATTGAAAAAATATTCTTTAAAAAATCCACGCCTTGGTCATGGTCATTGAAAAACTATTCTTTAAAAAATCCACGCCTTGGTCATGGTCATTGAAAAACTATTTTTTAAAAAATCCACGCCTTGAATGGTCATTGAAAAACTATTCTTTAAAAAATCCACGCCTTGGTCATGGTCATTGAAAAAATATTCTTTAAAAAATCCACGCCTTGGTCATGGTCATTGAAAAAATATTCTTTAAAAAATCCACGCCTTGGTCATGGTCATTGAAAAAATATTCCACGCCTTGGTCATGGTCATTGAAAAAATATTCTTTAAAAAATCCACGCCTTGGTCATGGTCATTGAAAAACTATTCTTTAAAAAATCCACGCCTTGAATGGTCATTGAAAAACTATTCTTTAAAAAATCCACGCCTTGGTCATGGTCATTGAAAAAATATTCTTTAAAAAATCCACGCCTTGGTCATCGGTCATTGAAAAAATATTCTTTAAAAAATCCACGCCTTGGTCATGGTCTTTAAAAAATATTCTTTAAACAATCTACGCCATGAAAAAAATAGTGTTCATTTTCCCCTTGGAAATGGTGTAGGAAAACTGAAAAGAAAATTAGATATTTTCCGTTTTCCTCTTTTTGGGAAAATGTGATTTGAAAATAGAAATATTTCTCGTTCGCACGAAATGAAATCAAAATAAAAAGAATGGTCAGATATTTATAGTTTGTCTCGGTGACAAATTTAGTTTAATGTGAGTGAGTGACGGTGACGATGGTGTGACAATGTGTATGTTGTTGTTGTTGCTGCTGCTATTGTCTTCCGTTTTTAGTATTCGTTGGGGTAATGGGTTGTGTCGGTGGCCGATAGAATGTGGACTCCTCGGCCATACATACATATAGGCGTCCTACAACATGCCTAAGAGCCTGCGTGTGTGCGAGTGTGTGTGTGATTGTATATTGAATAAAAGTTTTCTTCAAAATGTTCGGATAGTTTTTCGATTTCACAAAATTTAGCTGTCAGCTGACGGCTGTTAGACGGCAATGTGACGCGTTGTGATTTTCTTTTGTCGACGATATATAGCTCGCGTTGATATATTGGTATGTGTGTGCGTGTGTTTTTCTGTCTGTCCTTTTGTCACAAATCTTCTTGGTTGTATGTGAGTTTCTTGTTTGAGATTTTGTTGGTCTTTTGACATAAAGCTTTTCTGTTGGGTCTGTCTATCGTATGGGATGCGTCTCATTTTTACTTTTTTTTCTTTTCTTGCCTGCTTTTAAGAAGTATTTTATTTTTATTTTAAAATTTGTAAAGAAAATACATTTTTGTGTTTTAGGCTAAATTGCTGCTACCACATTCATCCATCGATGATGTTGTTCTTGGCAAAACATTGTTGTTTCACACTCTGATGGCTAGGGTGGAAGTAGTCATGTCTATGAGACTGATTGCTGTGCACCCACTTTTTTGTGTGTTTGCCCCCATATTTTCCCCCCACTGAGCGATTCGGTTCATTGTCCCTTTTTTCAAGTGGTTGGCACAGTACTCGGGAGTGGGAATTATTTATATTGAAAAATCCACGCCTTATTGGCCTTTTAAAAAAATATTCTTTAAAAAATCTACGCCTTATTGGTCTTTAAAAAAATATTTTTTTAAAAATCTTCGCCTTATTGGTCTTTTAAAAAAATATTTTTTAAAAAATCTACGCCTTATTGGTCTTTAAAAAAATATTTTTTAAAAAATCTACGCCTTATTGGTCTTTTAAAAAAATATTTTTTAAAAAATCTACGCCTTATTGGTCTTTTAAAAAAAATATTTTTTAAAAAATCTACGCCTTATTGGTCTTTTAAAAAAATATTTTTTAAAAAATCTACGCCTTATTGGTCTTTTAAAAAAATATTCTTTAAAAAATCTACGCCTTATTGGTCTTTTAAAAAAATATTCTTTAAAAAATCTACGCCTTATTGGTCTTTTAAAAAATCTACGCCTTATTGGTGTTTTAAAAAAATATTCTTTAAAAAATCTACGCCTTATTGGTCTTTTAAAAAAATATTTTTTGAAAAATCCACGACTTTGAAAAATCCACGCCTTATTGGTCTTTTAAAAAAATATTCTTTGAAAAATCCACGCCTTATTGGTCTTTTAAAAAAATATTCTTTGAAAAATCCACGCCTTATTGGTCTTTTAAAAAAATATTCTTTGAAAATCCACGCCTTATTGGTCTTTTAAAAAAATATTCTTTGAAAAATCCACGCCTTATTGGTCTTTTAAAAACATATTCATTGAAAATCCACGCCTTATTGGTCTTTTAAAAACATATTCATTGAAAATCCACGCATTATTTGGTCTTTTAAAAAAATATTCTTTGAAAAATCCACTCCTTATTGGTCTTTTAAAAAAATATTCTTGGGAAAATCCACGCCTTATTGGTCTTTTAAAAAATATTCTTTGAAAAATCCACGCCTTATTGGTCTTCTAAAAAAATATTCTTTGAAAAATCCACTCCTTATTGGTCTTTTAAAAAAATATTCTTTGAAAAATCCACTCCTTATTGGTCTTTTAAAAAAATATTCTTGGGAAAATCCACGCCTTATTGGTCTTTTACAAAATATTCTTTGAAAAATCCACGCCTTATTGGTCTTCTAAAAAAATATTCTTTGAAAAATCCACGCCTTATTAGTCTTTTAAAAAAATATTCTTTGAAAAATCCACGCCTTATTGGCCTTTTTAAAAGATCAATAAAGCGTGGATTTTTGAAATAATATTGTTTTAATATTTCAAAAATCCACGCTTTATTGATCTTTTAAAAAATATTCATTGAAAAATCCACGCCTTATTGGTTTTTTAAAAAAAATATTCTTTGAAAAATTCACGCCTTATTGGTTTTTTAAAAAATATTCATTGAAAAATCCACGCCTTATTGGTTTTTTAAAAAATATTCTTGGAAAAATCCACGCATTATTGGTTTTTTAAAAAATATTCATTGAAAAATCCACGCCTTATTGGTTTTTTAAAAAAATATTCTTTAAAAAATCCACGCCTTATTGGTCTTTTAAAAAAATATTCTTTGAAAAATCAACGCCTTTTTGGTCTTTAAAAAAATATTCTTTGAAAAATCCACGCCTTATTGGTCTTTTAAAAAAATATTCTTTGAAAAATCCACGCCTTATTGGTCTTTAAAAAAATATTCTTTGAAAAATCCACGCCTTATTGGTCTTTTAAAAAAAATATTCTTTGGAAAATCCATTATTGGTCTGTGAAAGAATTATTCTTTAAAAAAAATCCACGCCTTATTGGTCTTTTAAAAAAATATTCTTTGGAAAATCCACGTCTTATTGGTCTGTGAAAGAATTATTCTTTAAAAAATCCCCGCCTTATTGGTCATTGTGAAAATTATTCTTTAAAAAATCCACGCCTGGGCTTTGGAAAAAATATTTTTTTTCAGTTTTTTCTGTAACTTTTCCATTCAGAATTATTTTTAATGCGCACCACTGTGCAAAATATAATTTCTATCGCTCTATGTCGGCAGATGTTGTCCACACTTGGTCCATAATTTCAAATTTTTGTGTAACTCAACACGGCGATATTGACATTTTGTCGTCTGCACGTTTTAGCTATTTTCGTTGTGAATTTTATGTTTTTTAAAAAGCCCTTGTGACATTAAAAGTTCTTTCGGTTTTCCTTTTCACAATTCACATATTTTTGGATTTGATTTTCATGTAGCTGCTATTCTTTCCCTAATGGCCACGCACGCAAGGTAATACTGTGCGTCAGTCACTCTATTCTTGGGGGTAATATCGTAAATATAATTAAAATATATCTCTATCTTTACAACCTGATATCATAGGCATTTTTAGAAATGTTGAGGCAATTACATACATATAAAGATTTTGAAATATATTTTCTGTAGTTTCGTTCGAAGACATTCTACTAGATTTACAATAGTGTTCGATAAATTTACCTGTAGCGACAAAAATATAACACCATGTAAAATATATAATAGTTTGCGTACTATAAGGTTAGGTTAAGATCAAACAAATTGAAATACTGTGAAATATTTTCTTATTTAGAAATGTAAATACCGATGATTTGAACGAATTTTGAAATTCTGAAGAAAAAAATATTTTAGTCGTGATATCGTGCCCTACTCCTACTTTCTATATTCTGATAGATTTTTAATCTTCAAAGAATTCCTTGAAAAATGATTGAGATATTGAGCTTATTCTTGTTCGAGCGTCATTCCTAAATGGAAAATTGACCCTGAAATAGCACAACTACAACGCGATTTTATAATATTTTAAAATTTTAACCAAATATTGTACATTTTCAAAAGAAACTCACAATATATAACACACAATATCCCACTACGCTATTACAGATCTTCAGTCTGCAATTGTTTTGGTACATCGACTTATATATCTATATTAGGACGGGTCAAATTTGATGTCGATTATTAAATCCGTGCCCTACGATGATTCTATGGACAATTTTAAACAACTTTGGTGAAGGAACCAGGTCTAACTCGATTTTCGAGTCTTAAACTTTTCAAAAAATGATTTTTCTCTATAACATAATTTTGATTCAAAATTCGATTTTTTTGACGACCGCCAGAAGGCGTTTCATACATTTGTTAACTATTTTTATCAGAAAATAGAGTAAGGGTCGCAGGCGTGGAGCATCCTGGATTTCCCAAATTTAGGTCGATTATATTGAATATTAAATAGAGTTATTGTGAAAGCTTAACATTTTCTTTAAAATTGAAATATTCCTAATGTGATTTAAAGAACAAAATCAATTTAATTTACATATTTTATTTTTCTCTATTTTCAGGTAAGTTTTCTAATACAATTTTATAACATTAATTTTACTATGAGAATGTTTCAAAACAAGTAAGTAAATATGTATGTGGTCATTATTTTTACCAAATAACTGTTTTGACGATTTTAGATATTTTGAATGTCATCCTCATGGTGGAGGGTACAAAAAGTTCGGCCGGGCTGAACTATTGAAGACACGTTTAAACCCTTCACCACTCTGTGGTGTGTGTGTCTTTGTGCATATGTTTGTAACAGGCAAAAGGAATCGAGATAGACCCATGGTTACTTTTGAGAATATGCATAGAATCACTTTCTAAGTCGATTTATGCGTGTCCGTCCTTCCATGTATTTTTGTGAACAAAGTACAGGTCGCATTTATGATCCGATTTGCATAAAATTTGCCACATGCCACTTATTTGGCCTCAAGGACGAACCCTATTGGAGAAAATCGGTTCAGATTTAGATATAGCTCCCATATATAGCTTCTGAACTTAGAAATCATCTCGTTCTGAATATGAAATATAGCTTGGCATCTTTCTTTGGCATAAATGGAACATAGATGGAAATTTAAGTATACATTAAATTTTGTAGGCGGACAACATCGGTTTGGTCATATTTAAACGAAATCGGTTAAGAGGATCCCGACCATATAATACCCTACACAACTGTTGGACCTTCAATTGTGGCCTATAGGTCGACTCAAAAAACAAAAACACACACAAAAAGTTAAGTTTTCGGTCCACTTCATCCAAAAATTATTGATACTCACCGAAAATTATAGGCGTTGTCCTTGACCATAACTGGAATCTCATGGAAATTTTCAAAGTGATCAGCGCTATATTTCCGCCCTCTAGTGTGGTTTTGGGTTACTAAATAAACCTGTAAATACCTGTAAATATTTAAGTGTAACTCCCACATCTGAGTACATACAGCCATATAATTGATATCAATTTAAAGGTCAACCACTCCTCTTGAACATACTATCAACTTTTTGGATCTAGGATCTTTCAGGGGCAAGTATATACGCTATAGAATACCAATTTTGTAATTTTTCACACAAAAGTCAGGGTCTATTTGACTTGCTATATATTGACCGATCTTTATCAAAACAGACATGCTTATTCTTTGGCCCGATCCCCTTCTCCATTCAAAAATTCGCGGTGTTTGGGCCATAATTGCGGCCTTTGGAGCGACCAGAAAATCAGACAAAAATAAAGTTTTTGGTCCATTTCATCCCCTAAATATTAACCGATCTTTTCCAAAAAGAATATGGGTTTTCATTGGCATGAACCCATTCTACATGCAAAATTTCGTGAAGATTGGTCTATAACTGTGGCCTGTTTATTACAAATTATAATGAACAGTCGGACGGACACATATGTCTAGATCGACTAAGCTAGTCGAGATATGACGATCGGTATACCTAAAGGTGGGCCTAGGAGCAATATTTCGTGGCGTTGCAAACTCTTGGGGTTGCACAAAGCTAGTTGTGTAGGGTATAAATATTGTTGTTGTAATTAAAGATCACTGGAATATCCGATTCTCAAAATTGGTACAAAATTACAAATACAACATATCTGGCTGTGGTATGAACTAGGATTTTTGGGATCGCTAAAAATTAGCAAAATGCGGTACTGTATTGAGTCTGAGTATGTTAAGTTTTGTTGAAATCGGCTCATTTTGCAAAAATTTCCCAGTGACATATGTTTGGATTGATTTAAATTGTTTTGTTTATTTATAAAAATCACATATTTAATTTTGTCTTGATTCATATGAATTGCCCCCCAAAGATGCTACGTTCTATCGACAGGGGGTATGCTGTACTTGGTTTATATCGGTAAATATATTTTAACAATAAAAATCTTAGAATCATATCATTTTTATCCTACGACTTTTCAAACTCCACCGTATATTGAAGTTTTTAATTAGGAGTCAAATTGTTGTACTTAAGTTACTAAGGCTTTCAAACTGGCAATACGATCTCCAATGTTTATATATAGAAGATTTAGTCTTATAAAAAATTATCCTGTCATTAAATGATCATTGCAAAGCTTTCAATCATACTGCTACCACACTAGACTCATCAACAATTGTCATAGTTCGGTTTGTGTGTGTGTGTTTTACTTTTTTGTTGCTCCTTACTCATTATTTGTATTATTATTTGTTGTATAATTGAAACACGTTTCTATTTTGTTGCTGTTGATAAGAATTATGGCGCCCAATGTTTAAATTTCACAAAAAAAGGTAAAGAAAAAACTTAATTTAGATTGCTAGGTGCTTGCTGCTGCTGCCTTTGCCATTATAGTTCCAGCTGCCTTTGCTAGTTTAGTAACAGAGAGAAAAAAATACTACAGCAAAAATTTGCTCAGTCAATAACAACAAAAACAGAAATGTACCCCCCACATTTGTTCAGCTAAAAAATCTAAAAATGATCGACGTGGATCACTTGTTGCTAAATATCATTTCCTTTTTTTATTTCTTGGGGTATTTCATTTTAAATTCTCTGTTCCTTTATCATTGTTGTTGTTGTACGCACAAATATTTGGTAAGACATACATAAGTTCATATCTAGAACCTGTGTGGTGATATCTATTGTGCGTCACATGTACATACACATTGCGTGGCATCTCGTGGTTATCTTATCGCCAAGTTTGTAAACGTTTTTTGATTTCTCAGGAAAATCTAGTTTCTGATTACCAAATTGAGTTTCGATATGATGCCATACTTATGTCACGTTCTGATTTATACATACATTACGCGATTATCAATTTCAATGCTGGAGTTTTTTTTCCAAGAATCGAAATTTTAATACAACATGTTTCAAGACCCTTACTTGTAAGATTTTTAAAGGTAACTGCAGTTCAACTTCTTCCCACACGTGGTAATCAAATGCTAAGTTTCAAATTCAAATATTTATTTAATATTTGTTATTGTTATGGAAATCTTATCAAATACACTTGATAATTTTTTTTTTGTATTTTTTATTTCTTTTATTTATTCCCTGATCTTTAAATAAATAATTTGTTAGTTGATGTAGTCTCATAATTTAGCTGGTGTGACCCTCTTTTTTCTACTGTTGAATTTTTTATATAATATTTACTAAGAAAATTCACTGAATAAATATTTGCTATGCGTGGAACAGGTGCATTAAATATTGTTCAAATAACGCAGAACTTAGTTGTCGAGGACGACTATTTAGGACCTTATACCAAACTGTTGCTACATTTTACTCTGTAAAACCATTTCGAGCTCATTTTCAGGGGGGTGGTACATTCCTGATGTGAATGAAAGCCCTTGGCTAGTATATTAAGAACCTAGAATGGCAAATTTACCATAGGTCATGAGTGCATTTAAGCAGACAAGTTATGCCATGTGATTCACAATGTTTTCTAGCTTCCAACTGATCCGCATACGGTTGATTAAACCCGGTATAAAAATCGTATACGGTTGATTAATCTCGGTACAAAAATTGGGTTTGATATAATAATAAAATATATAAATTTTTGTCGGTAAATATTTTAGATGAATCCGGCAGTTCATCGTAAATAATTCGAAATTTATTAGTATTCGTAAATATAAGATTTTCTAAGCAAGCATCAGTTAAAGTTCAGAATTTCAACTATATATTCGGAATGTTGCAGTTGTGAGTTCGAAACTTTTCAGCGTAAAATTTGGTGCTGAGGGCTAATCCAATCCGCAGATCAGTTTTGGACCAAAATGTTTTTATTCTTAGGTTCGAGAAATTTTTGTTTAGAATTTGGAAATTTTTCTTGCCTTTAGTGCTCGCGAATAACATGAACCAGGGATTCTTAGTCATGGAAGCCGGAATTTTTTATTTATATTCGTTCTAGACCCCATATTTCTTTCGACCAAATGCATTTTTACAAATGTCCTTCCGACTATCTGGCCTGTTGGTGCGCACTATAACTGTCGAAGGCTGTTTCCGATTTCATCCAAACTTGCACGTTGTCGTCATCCAAGCTTAGTTCATAATTTTATAATATCATGTGAACGGACTATCCGATTTGAACCTATTATCTTCACCAAGCCCAGATCAAGTTCGATGATGGGATCCAGTAGTCCTCTGCTTCTGATACCTCCCCCATAAACGGTTTAAATTTTCAATATTTTCAAATCTAATATCAGGCGAATTGAATGTCCGACTTGAACCGAACTTTGCACAACCTATTATCTTTATCAAACTTAGATCAAGTCCGAAGGTGGGACCCTTCGGCCATCTTCTTTTGGTACCTCCTCCACAAATTTTAAACATTTTTAATATTTACAAATTTAA
This sequence comes from Musca vetustissima, assembly GCF_032173495.1. Lineage (NCBI taxonomy): Eukaryota > Metazoa > Arthropoda > Insecta > Diptera > Muscidae > Musca > Musca vetustissima. The sequence continues at coordinate 82,570 of NW_026879908.1, forward strand.
TATCAGGGGAACGAAATGTACGTTTTGAGCCAAACTTTGCCCAACATATTATCCGAAGGTGGGACCCGTCGGCCATCTCCTTTTTGGCAACTCCCCCACAAAAGTCAACATTTTATAAACTTGTAAATTTAATTTGAAGCTAATTGAATAACCGATTTGGTCAATATTATATTCGAAACGTCTTTGATAAAAACATATTCCTAATAATAACAAGTGAAAAGGCGTTAAGTTAGGCCGAGCCGAACTTTGGATACCCTCCACCATAGATATACTGACAGGTACTTGAAATAAAAATATAGGAACATACCAAAAAGTGTACCTATACCGACATTTCTACAAACCGATTAAAAAATTGTGAATTCATCCAAACTTTGCCCATCTTTTTATCGGTCCACTCCTTCTGTTACCTCCCATACAGGGGCCAGGCGTAAATACGGGTTACTGTTCATACATATCAATATATATATATATATATATATATCGGTTGAAAAACGCGCTCAAGAACCCCAAAATACCGAAAATTGGGGGTACCCTTATATGGGGGTATCCGAAAAAATTCACTTATGTTCATAATTTTTTTGTGGAGAGGTTTGGTACCTATTAAGATATCAAAATATTAAATTACAGCCAATTTGGTGGAAAAATACGATCAAAACCCCCAAAATACTGAAAATTAGGAGGTACCGTTATATGGGGGCTACCAGAAAAAGTGGGCCTATATTTATAATTTGTTGAAGAGACATTTAGTGCCCAATAAGAACTCAATGTAGCAAATTTCAGCGTATTCGGTTGAAAAACGAACTCAAGAACCCCAAAATACCGAAAATTGGGAGGTATTGTTATATGAGAGCTATGCCTAAACGTGGACCGATATATCCCATCTTCGAATTTGACCTGCCTGCAGATTACAACAGACGGACGGACATGGCTAGATCTTCTTAGAATTTTACCCTGATCATGAATATATATACTTTATAGGGTCGGGAATGAATATTTCGATGTGTTACAAACGGAACGACAAAAATTAATATACCCTCCATACTATGGTGAATGGTATAAAAAGGGGTTACATGGGACCGACTACAAAAAGGGGGCGAATATTAAAAATTTCTGGTAAGGAGATTTGTTACCATGTACGACTACAAAACACCAAATTGCAGCGAATTCGGTTGAAAAACGCGCTCAAGAACCCCAAAATACAGAAAATTAAGAACTCAAAATATTAAATTACAGCCATTTGGTGGAAAAATGCGATCAAAACCCCCAAAATACTGAAAATTAGGAGGGCTGCCAAGTACCCAATAAGAACCCAACGTACCAAATTTCTACTAATTCGGTTGAAAAACGAGTTCAAGAACCCCAAAATTCCGAAAATTGGGAGCTATGCCTAAACGTGGACCGATATATCCCATCTTCGAACTTGACCTGCCTGTCTGACTACGTGTAATTTCGACGATCTCCGCAGACCATAGGCTGAGGGTATCCTGCACAACAATGTTGTCCGAGTATTATAACTTTGTGCAGCCCCAAGTGTTTGTAACGCAGCGAAAAATTGGTCCTAGACCCACCTTTAACTATACCGATCGTCATATCTCGATTAGCTGATGGTGTTCGTTATAATTTGTAAACACCATACAGCCCACAGTTCTGGAACAATATGCATGTAGGGTGGATTCTGGCCAAAGATGACCCTTATTGTTTTTGGTAATGATCGGTAAATATTTTGGCGGATGAAGTGGATCTGAAACTTTATTTTGCTCTGTTCGCTTTATATGGACCAACATCAAAACATTTCTGCAAATATGTGTCTCAACATCAAAGAAAACGGAATACCAAATTACGTCGAGTTCGGAGGAGAAATGCGACTAAACCCGTACTTTTATATGGGATCTATACAAAAACCTGGACAAGGATCAAAATCTGGATGCTTTTAGTTGGAAAAAAATTGACCAATAATTTTCCCTTTTCATCATAAAAAATTGACTACTTGCCAGCCCACACCCTTGCGGTCATTATATCCAAACTTGATCATTAAACGTAACAATGAACCTAAAATAAAACACTCCCTAATATTCTGGGTCATTAATTGATTATTCTATTCTTAATGAATGACATCAAACTAATTGGTAATCTGCAAATGCTCAATACTGTGGTCACTATTATTAGATACCATAGATTAGATATATATGTAAATGTGTGCGTATATATCGATATGTACATAAAAGTAAAATGTGACATCGGGCGAAAAAAACTGCCACATTACAATGCCCTCAAATGTCAATGGCAATTTCTGTAGCTAGTTCTTCATTTTGACAGTGCTGCTGCTGATGATGTTGATGATAATCAATTTACGCAATTTTTTTCCACTAGTTTTCTTAGTCATTCAGCTGCTTTCCTGAGGTAGCTGAGGCAGCCATCATCATCGTTTATGTTGGCGTGTGTTAGCATTTTATTTTATTTCATTTTGCTAATTAACTTTAACTTATATCAGTCGTCATTTTCATTTTTTTTTTTTTTTTGCTGTTTAACTCTGCTGTCCGACTGTCTGTCTGTTCGCCCCTACCGACTACATGTGTCCCCGTACGTCTTTAGGCTCATGTGACTGCCATCACTTTGCCAGCTGATAAAGAAAAGTGTGTGTAAGAAACATAGGTCTACGAACTATGTGATCGAAGTCACCAGTGCGAACATAATTTGGCGTCTACAAAATTTCACAAATTCTTCTAATCAAATAAATGTTTGCACATACATACATCCGCGCCAGTAGTGTACACCGACTGGTGCTGCTGCTGTTCCTCATTAATAATTATTATAACGACGACGAAGCAAAAAGAAAAAAACTAGTTGAGAGATATGAAAGTGGAAATTAGATTGTTGCGTTACTCATACGCACCATCATCACCACCACCGCCACCACCACCACTATTATCTACATTTACTTTGGTAATTATCGCCAACATCTCATCATAATCGCGCCATATTCAAACATACGCACACACACTACAAATTGATAGGAACGACGACCGACCAACCAAGCCAAAACTACTTGAAACTAACCACTACAAATCATTACTGCATGATATGTCAACGTTACACAGAATATTGAGTCTGCTAGTTACCATAGGGGGCTATTAAGTGTCGTTGAAGATTAGCCAAAGAAATCGGTCTCTCTCTTGATTAAATAATGACTGAAGAAGAACATATGATGAAAAACGAAAGTACATTTTGATATTCGTTTATATAATCTATACACCAAATTAAATTGTTATCTATAATAATGGAGCTAATCTAAAACTGCTATAGTGATTATGAAAACTATATTGGGCCTATTGTGTTAAGGGCCTTATGGGTCTTAAATACATGTCTCCACATATTTGGATCTTTAAAAAATATAGGAAAAATTTTTTAACAAGTAAAAACGTTTTTACGTTCGCTCGTGTGGAGATTTAATGTGTGGTTTATGCTCTCTGAAAGCTAGAAACAAAATTTCCTATACCGATAATTTTCTAGGAACTATTTTATATTTACAAGGAATCTGGAATATAAAAATTACAGCCACTTCGGTAAGAAAATGCGGCTAAAATAAAAAATTAAAAACAGTAAGGAAAGCAGTAAAGTCGGGCAGGGCCGACTATATGATGATACCCTTCACCACTTTGGGTATATTGTACATATGTATCCTTACATACTCATTACATACTTACATACTCATGTCTTTCTGCAAGCTATGCTAAATATATCTTAATTCGGGCAGTTTTAGTGTCGTCTGCGTACCATGGGTCAAATTTATGGAAAACGATGTATAACAAAATTGATACAGGATATTCGGTACGTCGCACTGTTAAAAATTTAATCTCAATCAGACAACCGTTACCTAAAATCGGACGAAAATATATATGTGAGCTATATCTAAAACTGAACCGATTTTCCCAAAATTTCCCACACATCATTCTAGACTTAATTCAGTACCCTATGCCAAGTTTCGTGCAAATCGAAAGTTATATAGGGACTTCTGTACACCATTTACATAAAATCGGACGAAAATATATATGGTAGCTATATTTAAATCTGAACATATTTTCATGAAATTTAACACACATCGTTCTTAACTTAATTCAGTACCCTGTGCCAAATTTCGTGCACTTCGAATGATATATAGGGACTTTGGTGCACCATTTACTTAAAATCGGACGAAAATATATATGGGAACTATTTCGAAATCTGAACCGATTTTTCCGAAACTAATCAATCATTATACTAGACTCAATTCAGTACGCTATGCCAAATTTCGTGCAAATCGAAGGACATAAAGGGACGTTGGTGCACTGTTTACCTAAAATCGGACGAAAATATATAAATGGCGATATATCTAAATCTGAACCGATTTTCATGAAACTTAGCACACATCATTCTAGACTTAATTCAGTACGCTATGTCAAATTTCGTACAAATCGAAGGATATGTATGGACTTTGGTGCACCATTTACATAAAATCGGACAAAAATATATATTGGAGGTATATCTAAGTCTGAACCGATTTTTCCCAATTTCAATGAGGTTCGTCCTTGAGTTAAATAAGTGAGCTGAGCCAAATTCCATCCAAATCGGATCGTTAGAACTTGAACATACATGGAAATATGTTTTTCACTCTACCAGAATCCGAAACGTGAAATCACAGCCACTTCGATGTGAAATTCCCAAAAAATGGGAGCGGATACAAATAAGGGTTATGCAAACGGGTGATCCTATATCGACAAGGTTTGTGGTAAACAACCAATGAACTCGATCAAAGAAGCCGGAATGCCAAATTATTGCTCTTTTGGTTGGAAAATCTGTGTAACACCTTCAAGATGGGTCCTAGTTAAAACCTGGACTAAAATGTTTGCAAAGATATTGTTCACCTTCGCAGAACACGGAATGTTAAACGTCAGCCCCCTCTAAATATCAATGTCTTGGAACTTTATTAAAAATCTATTCTTTAAAAAATCCACGCCTGAGTTGCCCATTGTAAAAATAATCCATGCCTTATCTGTAAAAAAATATTCTTTAAAAAATGCACGCCTATGTTGGTCTTTGAAAAACATATTCTTTAAAAAATTCACGCTTCTGGAAAATAGTTTCACATTTTTTTCTAATCCACCCCATTACATTAAGTTCTTGAAACTATTTCAAGTGGCATGAATAGTTGAGATTTTTCGAATTGATAATTCTCAGCCGATACATTGGACATTGAGCCAACTTTAACATGAAGTGTTTTAATCACCACAAATCTTGAGATAAGAAATAGTTAACGCACTATCTGGGATAGAAATGAACAAAACAAAAACAAAAATTATATTGAAGCAATAATTGTGTGTTAAGTAACCCTGTGAGATAATTTGGTGGTCGGTGTATGGTCTATGGCAATAGGCTGGCAATTGAAAAGAATTTTGAATACATATTTCATTTCATATGTAATCAAATTCTGACGTGTACTAAACAAATTGTGTCATCCATCTGCTGATAACATTATGCTAGTCATTTTTTAATAATCTGAAATTTAAAAATTCATTTTTTTTATTAAATAAAAAAATTCCATTTAATGCTACTGTTGTCAGGCTATACTGTTTAGTGGGGGGTATTTTACAAAATTTGTTCTTCATTTTTTGTGTTCTTATCTTAACGTAGTAAATTTATCTATTTGTGATAATTTTTGGTTATCTTATGTAAGTAGTTGGAGGTGCTGGTGGTAGTTGTGATTATGTACACTACCTAGAGACCCATATACAAATCTCAAGGTAAACTAATTTAATTTGTCTTGTGATGTCCCCGGAAAATACTTGAGCGGAATAAATCAAATGGTACTTTGTCCAATTCTAGATTTTTTTGTGGATTTCCCACCATATAAATATTCTAGGTATTGAATTCCTTGGAATCATATTGAATATTTCCATTTATAACTTGAATTTAATATTAAAAACCTCGACCATTGTATATCAATTCTCAAAGTAAAAGTAAAATCACCATCGTCATATCTTCTGTCTGTATTATTTATTTTTAATGCTCGTCATCTGAAGTGTGTGGCGTTGAAAATTCTTAGTATTTATACCCTACACAACTATGTTGTCAGGGTATTATAGCTTTGTGCAGCCCCAAATGTTTGTAACGCCGCGAAATATTGGTCCTAGACCCACCTTTAAGTATACCGTCATATCTCGACTAGCTGAGTCGATCTAGACATGCGTGTCCGTCCGTCCGTCTGTCCATTATAATTTGTAAACACGATACAGGCCACAGTTATGGACCAATCTTCACGAAATTTTGCATGTAGGATGGGTTCTGGCCAATGAAGACCCCTATTATTTTTGGAAAAGATCGGTTAATATTTAGGGGATGAAATGGACCAAATACCTAATTTTTGTCGGTTTTTCTGGTCGCTCCAGAGGCCGCAATTATGACCCAAACACCGCGAATTTTTGCATGGAGAAGGGGATCGGGCCAGAGAATAAGCATGCATTTTTTGATAAAGATCGGTAAATATTTAGCGGGTCAAATCGACCCTGACTTTTGTGTGAAAAATGACAAAATTTGTATTATATGGCATATATATTTACTCCTGGAGGATGTAGACCCCAGGAGTTGATAGCACATCCAAGAGGAGTGGTTGGCCTTTAAATTGATACCAAATATAGTGATGTATCTACTCAGATGTGGGAGTTACAGTCAAATATTTACAGGTGCTTACGTATTCAGATATTATTCAGTAACCCATTACCACATTAGAGGGAGAAATTTCGCGCTGATGGCTTTGAAATTTTTCATGAAGTTCCAGTTATGGTCAAGAACAACGCCTATAATTTTCGGTGATGATCAGATTAAAATTTTGGGATGAAATGGACCGAAAACATAATTTTTTGTGTGTTTTCGAGTAGAGTATAATCCGAAAATCACAACACACACACCGGGAAGATAATCTGGACAAGTAATTAGAAGGACTGTACTGAATATTCGAAAAAAGTAAGGAAGAGGTGTTGTTAACCTCTAATCGGACAAGAGGGGGCAAATATCACGAAATATTACTCAGACTCGGAATAAACATCCTCAGAAAGTTAGAGTTCGTGGTAGTTGTGTAGGGTATCGCATGGTCGGCCCCGTCCGACTATACTGCTCCGCTCACTGGTTTTAGATTATTTTTTTCTGTATTTAATTTGTCTACCAGTTTTTTATACCGCATACCGGACACTACCACTTCAAAAATACGATGAATGAATGCATTCTTTCTTAAGATTTTGCATATTGTGTGATTCACGTTTTTTGCTTGCGCAAATAATAACAGGGCGCCAAAGGTTGTTTGGAGTATTCTTAGAATTTTGTGGTGCTTAGCATGAATCAAAATCATTGGATAGCTAGCAATCAGATTGGAGAGATCATTGAATGGGGGACCCTAAAACAGGGCAGTGTTTTTATGAGACAGTTTACAACTACCGATAATATCAATGTGTATGTATGTGTAATTTTTTTCTTTATTTATCGTTTTATAATAAAATTTAGAAAACCCAAAAATTGAGAAAATATTTTTTTCGAGGGCCAATGCAGATAAGGATATTTTACAGAATATTTTTTAAAGGACCAGAGCAACACTGCTATTGCTTTTCTATATATTTTCAAGTACCACACCATCATAGCCGTGTTTTTTTAATGACCAGGATTTTTTAAAGAAAATGGCTTCTAGGACCACGGACCAGAACAACACTCGCGTCGATTTTTTAGATAGATATTTTTTGGAATAGTTTTTCAATGACCATTAAAGACGTGGATTTTTTAAAGAATATTTTTTCAATGACAATTCAAGGCGTGGATTATTTAAAGAATATTTTTTCAATGACCATTCAAGGCGTGGATTTTTTAAAGAATATTTTTTCAATGACCATTCAAGGCGTGGATTTTTTAAAGAATATTTTTTCAATGACCATTCAAGGCGTGGATTTTTTAAAGAATATTTTTTCAATGACCATTCAAGGCGTGGATTTTTAAAGAATATTTTTTCAATGACCATGCAAGGCGTGGATTTTTTAAAGAATATTTTTTCAATGACCATTCAAGGCGTGGATTTTTTAAAGTATATTTTTTTAAATGACCATTCAAGGCGTGGATTTTTTAAAGAATATTTTTAAATGACCATTCAAGGCGTGGATTTTTTAAAGAATATTTTTTCAATGACCATGCAAGGCGTGGATTTTTTAAAGAATATTTTTTCAATGATCATTCAAGGCGTGGATTTTTTAAAGTATATTTTTTTAAATGACCATTCAAGGCGTGGATTTTTTAAAGTATATTTTTTTAAATGACCATTCAAGGCGTGGATTTTTTAAAGTATATTTTTTTAAATGACCATTCAAGGCGTGGATTTTTTAAAGTATATTTTTTTAAATGACCATTCAAGGCGTGGATTTTTTAAAGAATATTTTTTCAAGGACCATTCAAGACGTGGATTTTTTAAAGTATATTTTTTTAAATGACCATTCAAGGCGTGGATTTTTTAAAGAATATTTTTTCAAGGACCATTCATGGCGTGGATGTTTTAAAGAATATTTTTTCAATGACCATTCAAGGCGTGGATTTTTTAAAGTATATTTTTTTAAATGACCATTCAAGGCGTGGATTTTTTAAAGTATATTTTTTTAAATGACCATTCAAGGCGTGGATTTTTTAAAGTATATTTTTTTAAATGACCATTCAAGGCGTGGATTTTTTAAAGTATATTTTTTTAAATGACCATTCAAGGCGTGGATTTTTTAAAGTATATTTTTTTAAATGACCATTCAAGGCGTGGATTTTTTAAAGTATATTTTTTTAAATGACCATTCAAGGCGTGGATTTTTTAAAGTATATTTTTTTAAATGACCATTCAAGGCGTGGATTTTTTAAAGTATATTTTTTTAAATGACCATTCAAGGCGTGGATTTTTTAAAGTATATTTTTTTAAATGACCATTCAAGGCGTGGATTTTTTAAAGTATATTTTTTTAAATGACCATTCAAGGCGTGGATTTTTTAAAGTATATTTTTTTAAATGACCATTCAAGGCGTGGATTTTTTAAAGTATATTTTTTTAAATGACCATTCAAGGCGTGGATTTTTTAAAGTATATTTTTTTAAATGACCATTCAAGGCGTGGATTTTTTAAAGTATATTTTTTTAAATGACCATTCAAGGCGTGGATTTTTTAAAGTATATTTTTTTAAATGACCATTCAAGGCGTGGATTTTTTAAAGAATAATTATACCCTTCACCACACTGTGGTACAGGGTATTATGTCTTTGTGCACATGTTTGTAACTGGCAAATGGAAACGAGATAGACACATGGTTCCTTTTGAGAATATGCATAGAACAACTTTCTTAGTCGATTTACGCATGTCCGTCCATGTATTTTTGTGAACAAAGTACAGGTCGTATTTATGATCCGATTTGGATGAAATTTAGCATAGGTCACTTATTTGGCCCAACGATGAACCCTATTGAAATTGAGAAAAATCGGTTTAGATTTAGATATAGCTCCCATATATATTTTCGCCCGATTTAATGTGTTTGGTACACCAAAGTCCCTATATATCTTTCGATTTGCACGAAATTTGGCACATCGTAATGAATTAGGTATAGAATGATGTGTGTTAAGTTTCATGAAAATCGGTTCAGATATAGATATAGCTACCATATATATTTTCGTCCGATTTAATGTAAATGGTGCACCAAAGTCCCCATGTATCTTTCGATTTGCACGAAATTTGACATAGCGTAATGAATTAGGCTTAGAATGATGTGAGTTCAGTTTCATGAAAATCGGTTCAGATTTAGATATATTTCGCATGTATATTTTCGTCCGATTTAAGGTAAATGGTGTACGAAAGCCAATATAAATCTTTCGAATTCCACGAAATTTCGCATAGGGTAATGTATTAGGTCCACAATGATGTGTGCTAAGTTTCGTGAAAATCGGTTCGGATTTAGATATAGCTCCTATATATACTTTCGCCGGATTTTTAGTAAATGGTGCACTAAAGACCCAAAGCAGTGAAGCATACCAAATATCGGGTGTAAAGTTTGCTTTAAATCTGCATACAAAATTTGGAATAGGTGGCATAATGACATGTGTTGGGATTATCTAAATCTGAACCGATTTCAACAAAACTTGACACATGTTAGGCTAACTAGCATCAGTACTTTTTGCAAAATATTGTGGCAATTGATGTTAGTCGGTTAACTTGTAGATATAAATCGCATATTTAAGTTCGTTCAATTTCATGTCAATGTTCCTTCGAAAAGGCGATGTGTATTAGGATACATATGTAGAATATACCCAAGGTGGTGAAGGGTATCATATAGTCGGTCCAGTCCGACTTTACTACTTTCCCTACTGGTTTTTCAATGAAAATTCAAGGCGTGGATTTTTAAAGAATGCTTTTTTCAATGACCATTCAAAGCGAATAGTATAATTTGTTTTAAAGGCGTGGATTTATTAAATAAATATGTTTAAGGACCACTAATACGTGGATTTTTAAAATCATATTTTTTGTGGACCATTATAGCCGTGGATTTTTTAAAAAATAATTTTTTAGGACCATTTTAGGCATGGGTTTTTAACAAAGTATTTTTTCAAGTACCATTTTAGGCGTGGATTTTTAAGAAAATATTTTTTCAAGTACAATTATGGATTTTTGGATTTGGATTTTTAAAAATATATATCTCGAAGACCATTGCAGTTTTTTTAGAATATTGTTGAGCCATAGATGGTTATTTGAATCATATTTGAGGCGGTGATCCACATGAAATATAATTTGTTGCTAAATATTGTACCATCCGCACCACAGTACCTCCACCTACCATCAGCACCATTAATTTGTTGTATGCAAAGAATTTACGCTGTTCTTTGAAAAAAAAAAAAATTGAAAGAACATTATGTTTATATTATTGCTGTTGTTGTCGCCGTTGTTGTTGTTGTTATTTTTCGCATACACAAAAAACTATGTGTCACATCAGCAACAGCTACGGCTAGAAGAGCAGCAACAGAATCGGCAGCAGCATCCAACCTACTTGTGCAGAACAAACAAACAACAACAAAAACAATAAGAATAAAAGGCAACATTGCCGACAACGACAATAACGGCGGCAACGAAATCCAAACAATTCCAACAACTTCCGTTTTAGACAAGTGAGCGAGCGTGCGGGCGTCCGTCCGTCCGAACGACCGTTTGGTTGAGATTCTTTTATGAAATCATCAACAAAACAGCAACAACAACGTCCGACACCGACATCATCAGCATAAATTCCATTAAAAAGTTTTAATGTAACAAAAAAATGTAGTAGAAGAAGCAGAAGAAGAAGAAATCTTGAACACACATGACTTCTTGTCAGACATTAAATTGGCTCTTAACATAATTCCTTCATTTGTTTCTTCGTTTTCCGCTCCTTTCTTCGCACACTTTTTTCATGCATTTCATTGCCTTGTCAACTCCATCTCCAGCAGCATCATCATCATCGAACTCAATAAAACAATAAATATTTTAAAAATTTACATAACTCATGTAAGATGAATGAATAGCAACAACATGCAGAGAACATAGGGAGTGGGATATTTCCTTACATGTTTTATTGGGGAGTTTTTTTTTTAAGGAAGGAGTTTTTATGCTACGATTTTTGGGCACTCAAATAAGGATGCATGTGTGTTGATATTATATTTAATATATAATCAATATTTAATATTTGAAATGGACATTTAAATTTTATGACAAATACTTGGGCCTATGGGAAACATGCATGCTGTTCCAGACTTACATATGTTCTAATCCATGTTTATTGGAGAAATATGTTTGATATGTTGGACATGAAAAATCACTTTGTTAAATGAATAGACAATTTCCTAATCCTGCTCTAGTGTAAGGTAATGAGGATTAAATAATAGATTTCTTTATAGAAATAAAACCCGTAAGCCACACAACTACCACTGGACTTAGCTTTGTGTGTATAATGTTTCTCTAAATTTAATAAAGATCTTGCAGGTTTTGAAGATGTTCTAGAGGTAGAAGATATCTAGCTTCATGGTTGAGGATACAAAAGATCAACCCCATTAAATTATATAAAGTCCATCTTTGTTTGAAGATGGTCTTTATTTATGGTTTTATAGCAAATATAAACCTTTTTGTGGATCTTCTTGCAATTTAAGACCTTTCGAACAGAAGAAGCTAAACGATGCTAGAAACCCTTCTTAGAAACCTCCCTTAGCTTGGTGACAGACAGTATTGCGGGAAGGGTTTTCGTCGTTGGAAACATCTTAAGAGTTACTTTATAGATTGAGGACCCTCAAGAGGGTATTCTATAACAGGAAAAAAAATTAGAGGTTTTCTTAGGCTGGATACCCCTTAAGGGTACTATTATAATAAGAGGACTCTCTCAACTTTAAGATAATCAATAGGATTTATATTGCTAATAAATTTTAAATACTTTTTTTATATCCCGTGGGATCCCCTGGGGCTCTAGTCCCCTTAAGGGGTATCCAGCCTAAGAAAACCTCTAATTTTTTTCCTGTTATAGAATACCCTCTTGGGGGTCCTCAATCTATAAAGTAACTCATAAGATGTTTCCAACGACGAAAACCCTTCCCGCAATACTGTCTGTCACCAAGCTAAGGGAGGTTTCTAAGAAGGGTTTCTAGCATCGTTTAGCTTCTTCTCTTTTAAATCTTCAAATATATATGTGCAAAGTTACAAACTTTAAAAAGCATCGGTATTCATTTACCAGCTCATTGAAAATCTTGAAAAATTAAAATCGAGAATGGGGGGTTCCCTTAAGACGAAGTTTCAAAGAGATTCCAGTTGCAGAAAACCATTTTAATGAGCTTTTTGTTATAAAATACATTTAAGAATGTACCGTTGTATGTATAGGTTTTGGAGATGTTCTATCGTTAGGTATTTTGGATCATCTCTTGAGGTCCTCTTGCAATTAGAGACCTTTTGAATACTTTTTATTTCCCTGATAATATTGAAGTCATAGATCTTCTATCTTTAAATGTTTAGAGAAGACCTATTACAGATTATCTCAGGGAGCTTTACATATAACATACCTCTTGAGGGAATTTCAGCGTTAGAAGAACTCTTAACGATTTTCCTGTTCGATGGTCCCTTAGCTATAAAAAAAACCCTGTTAAGGGCCTTGTAGCTATAAGCGACTCTCAAGAAGATTTCCTAAAGGCCATGTAGTTAAAAATAACTTTTGACGGTCCACACAAAAGACTACTAGTTATAAAATACTTCTGCTATGATTATAAAAGGAGGTCCTACCTGAATTTTCCGTTGCAAATTCAGATTAAGGAACCTGTTGGACCAAAGTTTCCATATAAAAGATCTCTACCTATTTTCGATATTTGGAGAGTTCCAACATAAGTTGCTGTATGTTGAGATATGGAGTCTCCACCAAAAAAAAATGTTCATATAAAAAGACATACGTGGTTTTTGACAGAAATTCAAATGTAAGGGTATAACAAGATCAGTCAGGTCAGACTTAATGAACTGCTTATTTAATGACTTAGTTTATATACTCAAGTCTGAGTATTGCACCACAATTTGTTTGATAAATAATAATAAACAATAGATGGCGAATCATTGTGACCCATGTCAATTCGAGTTCAAAAACATCGGTTCAAGACAAAATCTGCCCCACACGCCTACTTCGACATTCAATGATTGTAAGATGCGTTCAAAAGCCATGTATTTGAGGAGCAACCAATCGTCGAAGCACTGACAGGTTTGAGCTTTCTACAAAGATTTCTACAAATTGTATTCAAGAATAACTTGAAGGTTTCTTCTGCTAGGCTTGATGTCTTCCTTTTAAATAACAATGAGAAGAAATCAGAATACCACTATAGATCTATTAGAACAATATATTTTGACCTCTGGAAAAGATGTTTATATATCCAATGAGATCCAAAATGTCTTTATTTAGATTACATTGGCCTTCTTATAAAAACAGCAGGTCCTACTTATACAAGGACAGTAGATGATTTTATAAAAAAAACAGAAATCCTTCTTCATAAAATAGCATAAGTTCTTACTCTCTTAGCAATATGACTATGTTCGACATCATTTAACACCCTTTAACAGAGGGGATGTTAATCTTACCGCTTTACAAACTTGGAAAAATATGGGAACAAATTGAAATAAAAAAAAACTGAAAATGAAAAGTTCTCAATGAATTTTTGAAGGACCCGCTACTTTATTTAACCATGTATGCATGATTGACAACATTTATTTGATACTTCAAAAATTTGGTGATAATTTCACTCGATAAGTTACTGTAGTATTTCCTGTATAACTGATTAGCCTTTATTTTTGTTCTATAGTACAATATTTTTTTATTTATAAAATTTAATTTTATATACTTCTTAATCAAAAATCTCAAATATGAGATTGACTACTATTTGAATTGTAATCTTTTCAGTTTTGAAGCACTCTAAACTGAATTGCACATTCCAACAAATCATATAGAAATTTCTATACAATCTTTCGCTGACAATCAGCTCACTATCAACTAACCAAAGGAAATAAAAGGTAAACTACATTTTTCCCCAAAAATGAAAGAAAAAAGTGAAAACTTTGTTTCTAAGCGTCCAGATTCTGATTCTTTACATCGTATCGATGATAAGAACTGAACACAAAATTGTTGTCACTCGTGTCGTTTAGGCTGGTGGCGTCTCTCACACACACTTTCCCTCTCTCTTTAGTAAATGCAAAAATTTCATATCAAATTTTGAAATACCACAACAACAAGAACAGCAAAAAAGTAATATTCTAATATCAGCAATAAAACAACGGTGTCTAAAGAGTATTTGACCCATTTTTGATAAGAGAGGGCGTATTCAAGTTTTTTTTCGAATTTTTTGCAATCAATTTTGTTCTTTTACTTCTAACACTGAATGAAATCTCGGCGGGAAGTGAACGAAGCACACGTTTTCCAATAAAAAAACTTAAAACATGGCATATCAATTGCAAAACGAGCAACACCAACAACAAAATGAAAATAAAAAAAACTTTTTTGCCAAATGGGCAATTTTTAGAATTCTATAATGACAACCTGCCAGGCAACCAAACGAAGCAGCAGCTAACCAGTCGGCGAATCGATGACATTGGTACCTTGTGAAATTAGTATTTCCGTTTTTTTGTATTGATAAGAGCAAAATCTAAATTATTATTTGTTATTGTTCGCAAAAGAAAGTGTATCATTTACAGGGTGATAGAAATGATACGGCTAAATGAATGAATGTTAGCACCTTAGAAGACCACTTATAAATATTGTGGATTATTATGAAATTCTATGTCGTCAAAGCCAAAGTAAATTTTGAAAATTTGAACACACGTTGCTAAAACTTCGGGGAAATTTAGCCACATCAGCTAAAAAAAAAAAACGATCAAGACCTTGAAAATAGCTAATATAGGTCGGAACATTTACATGGATGCTAAATGTGGGCCGATACCTAATGTCCTCAGTACATTTATGTAGAAAATTTTCAATAAGGTCCACTATGAGACAAAGCTCCTAGATAAAGGTAACGTTCCATTGTCGGTACTTTTAACGAAATGCTTCTCTTTTCCCAACCAAAGTAAGGGGATGATTTGCGATAACGATTTTTCAATTTCGATTGTTTAGAAATCGAGGTCTCATATAAAAAGTTCAAAAAAGTTGAAACTTTTACAGTAGGATTGTGATGAGAGCTTCCCCAATATTTTCAATATTTTGAAGGTCTTATCCAGATTTTCTAACGGAAGTGGATGTAATACTTTGTTTCTACTACGGCTTAAACTATAAAAGATTCACGTTTTTTTAATTATTTGTACGGTCCTAGCCACAATGTCTTTCCGCAGAAATGGATCAATTGTAGGTTTCGGTAGTTTAAATAGATTTTTCCTATCGAAGTAGCTTTATTGAAATAATCAACATAGCTACAGTATAAGGGTACTGTCCAATTTTCGGTATCTTGAAGCTTAATTTTCCAACCAATCGAATTAAAATGTGACATTCAAGAGAGAAAAATACTTCTCCCATAAAATATTGATTTATGTTCTGAATGTGAACTCCTCACATAAGGGTTCCACCTTATTTCCGCTATTTTGAATGTTTTTGCCGGATTTTCCAACTAAGTTGGAGGTAGTTCAGCATTTGGCGTTCTTAAAGGAAAAAATATCCACTCTCAGAAAATTATCCCATATTTGGTGTTTTGAAGATCCTTCCGGATTTGCTCTAAGTTTGCAGTTCGGGCTGTCAAACGGTAAAAAACTCCTCCTTGCAAACATCGAAGTGACATATCAAGTTTTCAGAACATATTATACATCCTCACTGGGAATTGTCAATATAGGTCTATGTTTTTAAAATTATCCCCATACACAAATCCAGCCGTGTTTTTAATATATTTGGAGGTCTAGTCACATTTATCCTGAAATGACTTTAGTTAGGCATTTTGGATTTTACAGGATAAACCAGTGAGCGGAGCAGTATAGTCGGACGGGCCGACCATGCGATACCCTACACAACTACCACGAACTCTAACTTTCTGAGGATGTTTATTCCGAGTCTGAGTAATATTTCGTGATATTTGCCCCCTCTTGTCCGATTAGAGGTTAACAACACCTCTTCCTTACTTTTTTCGAATATTCATTACAGTCCTTCTAATTACTTGTCCAGATTACCTTCACGGTGGGTTGTGTTGTGATTTTCGGATTATACTCTACTCGAAAACACACAAAAAATTATGTTTTCGGTCCATTTCATCCCAAAATTTTAATCTGATCATCACCGAAAATTATAGGCGTTGTTCTTGACCATAACTGGAACTTCATGAAAAATTTCAAAGCCATCAGCGCGATATTTCTCCCTCTAATGTGGTAATGGGTTACTGAATAATATCTGAATACGTAAGCACCTGTAAATATTTGACTGTAACTCCCACATCTGAGTAGATACATCACTATATTTGGTATCAATTTAAAGGCCAACCACTCCTCTTGGATGTGCTATCAACTCCTGGGGTCTACATCCTCCAGGAGTAAATATATATGCCATAGAATACAAATTTTGTCATTTTTCACACAAAAGTCAGGGTCCATTTGACCGGCTAAATATTGACCGATCTTTATCAAAACATGCATGCTTATTCTCTGGCCCGATCCCCTTCTCCATGCAAAAATTCGCGGTGTTTGGGCCATAATTGCGGCCTCTGGAGCGACCAGAAAAACCGACAAAAATTTAGCATTTCATCCCCTAAATATTAACCGATCTTTTCCAAAAACAATAGGGGTCTTCATTGGCCAGAACCCATCCTACATGCAAAATTTTGTGAAGATTGGTCCATAACTGTGGCCTGTATCGTGTTTACAAATTATAATGGACAGACGGACGGACGGACGGACACACATGTCTAGATCAACTCAGCTAGTCGAGATATGACGATCGGTATACTTAAAGGTGGGTCTAGGACCAATATTTCGCGGCGTTACAAACATTTGGGGCTGCACAAAGCTATAATACCCTGACAACATAGTTGTGTAGGGTATAAAAATCGCATTAAAAATTATTAATGTAGGACCCTGTTTGCACATAGCTTTTCCCTCGAAAAGATTGCCAACCCGAAGTGGCTGTAACTCGGTATTCGAAGGTCTAAAATTTCTCCTGGCAAAAAGTTGTCAATATAGAAACATGTTTTGACAGATGATGGTTCCCCTTCATTTTAGGTACATTTATAGTCCAAAGCGCATTTTCGCCCGATGTATCTATAATTAGATATTTCGTAAGGTTCATATTTTTTTAGACACAGTCCATATAGTCCAGGTGTGAGTTAACCCTTAACGGTCCTTCCCTTTATTTAGGTATTTAAAGCTCATATTAAGATTTTTTCTACTGAAATAGCTTCCTCCTCGTTGGAAATTTTCAATTTAATACCATATTGGGACATGTACTCATATAAATATCCCGTAATCCCACGAAGTACTTTGAAGTCGTAGACAACATTTTGATTTCTCGCCATTGGGAGGAGCTTTGAAGGCCATATTGCAACCGAAGTGGCTGTAGTTTCATATTTTGGGTTATGAAAATGTAATAAATCAGCCCTCATATAAAGGTATCGTAATTGCACGATGTAATTTGAAGATCACAGACGAAAAGGGCTGCATGTAATTTTCTTCCTATAGAACAACTGGAGGTATTTTTCTTCCTATAGGAGACATGCAGGTATTCTTTTTCCTATAGGAGAGCTTCATGTAATGTTCTTCCTATTGGAAAGCTGGAGGTATTTTTCTTCCTATAGTAAATATTCATTTTCCTTTGGTAAATTTGCAAGTATTCTTCTTCCTGTGAAAGAGTTACAGGTATTCTATTTCCTCTAGAAGAGCTGCATATATTATTCTTCCTCTGGAAGAGCTGCATGTATTCTTCTTCCTTTGAAAAAGCAGGAGGTATTCTTCTTAACGTGGAAGAGCTGCAGGATTCTTGTTCCTGTGGAAGAGCTGCAGGTATTCTTCTTCCTGTGGAAGAGCTGCTGCTATTCTTCTTCTTATGGAAGATCTGGAGGTATTCTTTGTCCTGTGGAAGAGCTGCAGGTATTCTTTTGGAAGACCTCCAGGTATGTTTCTTCCTGTGGAAGACCTGGAGGAATTCTTCCTACAGGAGAGCTGCATGTAATTTTCTTCCTATAGGAAAGCTGGAAGTATTGGAAGTATATGGAAGAGCTGCAGGTATTACTCTTCCTTTGAAAGAGCTGCAGGAATTCCTCTTACTGTGGAAAAGCTGCAGGAGTCTTCTTTCTGTGGAAGATCTGCAGGTATTATTCTTCCTGTGGAAGAGCTCCTCTCAAAAGTCTAGCTGCAGAAGATTTCTTGATGGTCTTCTTGAAGGCCTTTTGAGGGCATTCTGTACGTGAAGAGGGTTCTTTTGAAACTCTCCCAGATCATTTTGAGATTCACTAGGGTCTCCCAGGTATTAAACACTTCTCGAGGGTTTTCTGGCCATAGAAAACCTGTAGAGGTTGTATAACGCCTCTATACCCTTGATACTATTCTAGCCATTGAACCTCTCTAAAAAGTCTAGCTGCAGACGATTTCTTAATGGACTTTTGAAGACCTTATGAGGTTAGTCTATACCTATTGAGGGCGCTCCATATTTGAAGAAATTTGAGGGTCTTCGAGATATAATATTCTTCTAAAAGATCTTCTTACAGACCTATAAAAGTTTTTCTAGATGTAGTAGAGGAGTTATATAAAACCTAGTCATAAAAGATTTCTTGAAGGCATTTTATTTGTTGACTACCTCTTGAAAGTCTTTCAGCTCGGGAAGTCGTATATTTGCATAAAACTATCTATAGAAGTCCTATTTATGGTCCTATAACGTTTGCTGTGTATTTTGTAATATCGATCGAGGATATAATAGTTCTTTTGAAGGTTTTCCACTTATAGAGTATTCTATCGAGGTTCTTCGCCTATAGAATACCTCTTGTACACCTCCTAAGGGTAATCTATTTACAGAAGTCATCTCAAAAGTAATCTCTCCATTAGGTAATTCTTGTTCCCCCAAATCACACCACCTCAAATTTTAAACACCCTATTTCTCATCGATATGAACTTAAAACCTTTTGGGTATCATTTTTATTAAATTGACGGGATTCTATCAACCAAAAAAGTCCATGTTCTTCGGACAGATAAGTGAAAAATGTCGACACATAATTTGCTGCTGTTTCTGTTGTTGTTTTCACTATTCTATAAAATATTTTGACAGAATAGCAACAAAGAATTGCCTCTATTGTTGTTAACATTAGCAAATTTCAATCATTAAATTTGCGAATTGAATTCATCAATTAAGGGGCGGCAAGCTAACATATCAGACAAATAGAGAATAGGCGGTGTGTGTGTGACACTCCCTATGTTGAGGCAGTCCGTATCATTGAACAAATTAGTGAAGAAGAATAGAAAACACAGATTCATTGATAAATGATGTTCAAGTAAATGGCACGGAAGTACAATAACAAGAAGAATAACAACAACAACAAAAATAAGAAACAAATCACAAATGGTCGGATTCTAGCGAAGGCGCTAAACAATCACGGTTGTTGCTGATGCGGTTGCTTGGGCGATAATACAGATTTTCTGTTGCTGCAGGTGTTGTTGGTGCTCTCAGCGGCAAACCTGATCTGCAATGATTTGATTAGCATTAATTTGTGTTTGACATCTGTCTTTGAGATCAAATAGCCACGAAAGTCAAGAACGTTTGGCACATTATTTCATCAAGCAATCTACAATAAAGCGAAAACGACAGTCTTGTGTGTGTGCAAAGTGCATAACAATTAAAGACATCCGTTGTGTTTTCGGCTACGCTTCAATGCAAAATTCAGAAAAAAATCCATCCTCGATAAGAATTTCTTTGCAATTTATGAATATAGATTAAACGAAGAAGGAGAAGAAGCTATATTTAATTAAATTGACTATGAACTTTAATCTTCAAACATAATTTCTTTTTCATAGTTCCATTAATACTAATGGGACTGATTTTAGGTTTTCCTATTCGTCAAATGCATTATCTCTCTTCGCATTTGGGAAATAATTGGCGCCAATTTGTGTTTGGCGAATTTAATGTCCCAGTGTGAATTTAGAACAGCCGGAACTGTAGACAAATTATACTGATAATAAGCTGGAAGAGGTCTACCCACGGATCAAGGAAACACAGTTGACGTATAGTGCAACTAATCTGCATGGAAATTTTAAATTGACGCAAACTCAAAAATCAAATAAAATACTTGCATATGAGGAAAAACATTATGATTTTTATTATATTAATATTTTCCAATTGTACAATTGTCCCTGAACCAAAAATTTAAGGCATTATTAAGATAGAGGGCCGTCTAATGATATATGAGCTACTCTGTAAATACAAGTAATTTATGAACTCTTCTGTAGTGGAGGTCTTTCGTTTACTGATGATCTTTTTAAGAACTTCTATACATGGAATATTTTTAAAACACATTGTAAACATGAAAGTGCTGCATGAATACATATGACATATTCTATGTATGGAAGGCCTTTATAAAGGTCAATAGAAAAGTTTCTGTATATTGTAGAAGAATATGTTAATGTAGCAATAACGTTTTATAAAAATCTTATTGATGTTTTTCGATACCATATATAAAATTGAGACTAACAGGGTTATATTCCATTCGATGTGATCAAAAATGTGCATCATCGAAATAATATTTTGGCCCAAGTGTCGGGGAACCAAATCCGTTTCAGACAATTTAGAATGTGGCACTGTGTTTTAGAAATCGATCAATGGAGTGTAGAATATATGTAGCAAAGTTGTTTTTTTTTAATTCGAACTATATGTATCCGAAAAATACTAACTTTGGTACAATTTCGTAGCATGTGAATGGATAGAGCTAAAAACTTAAAAATTGGAATGCGAATTAAGGTTGAGAAGTCGGGTCGATAAAAGTAGGTGGAGGTCTATATGAAAAGTACTAACCAGTACTAAATTTGGTACTATTTGAATTTGGAGAAACGGGTGGAACTGGAATACTGAAATTTGAAAATATCATTACAGTTCGAATGTGGTTTAAATTTTGGGAGAAATGATAGAGCTGGATCCTGAAATTTGGAGTTAGGATCATTGTTGAGGTGTAGGACGTTTTGGAAATTTGCACGAAATGGCACCAAATATCTGGTACGATTTTTTTTTTTTTTTTGATGAACCTTTAGAGCTGGATTCTTCAAATTTGAAGTTAGGGTCACTGTTGGAGTGTAGAATTGAACTATTGTAGGTAGTAGGATTGGGATATATAGGAAGTTTTGGAAACTTGTACTAATGTGTACTAAATGGTACCAAATGTGTATTGGGGTTAACTGATAGATCTGGAACACTGACATTTGGTAATTATGTTACAGCTAGAGTGTAGGATAGGGTACGTATGTAGTTTTGGAAATTCATACTTATGTGTACTAAATAGTACGAAATTTCTTATAATTATAATTTTGGGTGAACCAATAGATCTGGAGTTAAGATCATTGTTGGGGTGTAGAATTGGGCCATGTAGAAATTTTGGGAAAATCATACAAATGAGTACTAAATTCGGTATATTTAAAGTTTTTAGTGAATTGATAGAGCTGGAATCTTGAAATTTAAGTTAGGATCCCTGTTGGGGTGTGGGATTGGGCAATTTTGGAAAGTGAATGTAGTCTGTTCTAAATGGTACTAAATTTGGTACAATTATATTTGGGTGAAGTGATCGGGCTGGAATCATGAAATTTGGAATTACTTTTAGAAATAAGTACTACAAGAGTACTAAGGGTAATTAAAGGTACCAAAATGAGTATGAAGCTAGATTTGTGTTGCGATGAGAATTGGTATGTAGATTTGAGATAAGAAGGAATTTTGTCCCCACTCAAAATTTCGTGTCAATAATCAGGCAGGGTATATTTTTATTCGGTTTATATAACATAACAATATGTTTTTATGATAATCTGTGGGGAAATACCAGATTATTATAGACCCCATCTTAGAATTTTATGTTAGTTTCCGTTAATTTAATTAAAAATTCATTTTAGGAAAAATTTGACCTTTTTGTAGGAGAGATGATAGGAGTTTAATATGTTAATAAGTTATTATTTTGAAATGATTTTTAAGAGTACCTGTTGTATGCAGTCAAAGTGCTGTAAGATATCATATAATATATTTCGCTTCATTCAATCTTGGTCATTTTCATTATAATATTAATATATTTTTTTGATTTTCTTTTTTAATTATTTTATTTATTATATTTAGATATATATTTTTAATTAATTTATATATTTTTTATTTTCAGGTATGTACAAATCAAGCATTTATAATATATACGTAAGTTTTCTTTAAACAAATATTATTTTAAAACATTCATTTCTTGTATTTTTCGAGGTCTTAATCAGAATTAGTTCCTAATCCATTATGGTAGCCTTTCCATTAAACTCACACGCCCACAATTTAAAATTTAGATTAAAAATTTACACATACATTGCTACTACTTCTATTTGATATTTTGGGTTTTGAATTAGACCCCGATTTGAATTGGATCCCATACAAAGGTTCACATTAAATTTTTTTATTTAAAATTTATGGCTTTCAGAAGAAGACAATCGATCTTTGCTGACTATTTTTAATATAGGTTTCCATTTTGACATACCAGACATATAGCGGACCCAATTTTGGCGCCATTTTCAAACAAAGCGTAAAACAGTTTAGAATTTAGTTTCTATGTTGTGGGGGTCTGTTTTTATGGGGCCTACCCCAAAACCTTGAACCAGTTTTGATAGTTTTTGACACGAACATTTCACACCCTATGAAAATACTAAATTACAGGTAATTTGTTTGAAAAACAAACACAAAATCCCCATGAAATCAAAATTTGGAGAGCTTGCGCAAATAGAATAGAACTGAACATTATTGGATTTTGGAAATAGGTAAAGCAGTTGTCAGTCAGTACTGCCGACAGATATATATATATATACCCTCAGCCTATAGTTTGCGGAGGTCTTACGCACCGCTTCTATTATTCGCTCTACATAATGTACATGTTCTTATCAAAGATGTTTTAGATTTAATGTTGATCAAACCAGTTAGTCAATTCGCTTCAATTTCATTAAATGTACAAGTCTATGAAAATGTGACATTCCTTTCGCCTAATATTAAAAAAATGATCAGTCCCATCTTCGGACTTGATATAGGATTGGTAAAGATGATAGGTTGTGTAAGGTTTGATTTAAATCGGACATTCCTTTCGCTTAATATAAAATTTATAAATATTGAATATTTTGACCCTTTGTGGGGGAGGTATCAGAAGCAGTGAACCAATGGCCCCCATCTTCAGGCTTGATCTAGGTATGGTAAAGATAATAGGTTGTACAAATTTTTGTTCAGATCAGACATTCTATTCGCCTGATATTCCACAAGGAGTGGAGCTTGGTAAAGATCATATGCTGTGCAGGATTTGGATAAAGTCGGACATTTCTTTCACATAATAATAAATTTATATACATTGAAAATGTTTAGCCTTTGGGGGGAGGTACCAGAAGGAGAAAATGAATGGGTCCCATTTATTAACTTGATATAGGCTTGGTAAATAAGTTTAACAAATTTTGGTTTAAATCATCATAATTTAAAATAATTTGTTATTATAATTTAAAATTTTCACTATTTTAGGGGTATAGAAGCATTGGACCGATATTCCATATTTTCGAACTTGAACTAAGTTTGGAAGAAATAATACCATGTGCAGTTTTGATGACCGGCCAGACAGGATTTGGTCCAATGAAACATGGGATCTAAAATTAATATTTCGATGAGGCACATTTTTGCCGTATCAAAGTGTTTATACCCTCATTAGCCATAAGGCTGAGGGTACTAATTTAGGTACATCATCATGTAAAGTCCCATATAACACGATACCTCTAAGTTCATTAGTTTGGGAATTTCAGATATGATTTTAAGATGAGTTGCCTCAAATTTAATATTAGCATTAATTTGTCCTTGTAAGTTTTCCTACCAAAAATTATAACAATATATAGACCCCATGTATTTATTTTGATGATCCTAGGCATATTTCCCACCGAATTAGCTTTGTTTTAGCAGTACAAAGTGCCATTGATTTGAGAACATTGGCGAGAAAACGACTTCTTCACAAAACATGTTCAATATAAGTCCATGATTCTACGACCCATACAATGTGAAGGGACATTTTTGGTATGTTCCCAAATTTCCAACCTAAGTATCTATGGTTTAGTACAAGCCCCATATAAAAGTGTCCATTGATTGAATTTCTGTTCTATCCACCCCGATATTTAATTGTTCAGAAATTAAATTAAATTGTATTACATCTATTTACTTTTCTCAATATTTTTTTTGGGATCTCGTCAATTATCCTCATCAATTCTGATTGGTCTACCCTGCTACCCCTTGATGAACAATATAATACTTTTTCCACTAATAAGTCGTTGTTTTTATAAACATGTGATATTGTTCATCACGAACAACACACGGAAGATTAAGAGCCAAAATAGTTGATCAGTGACGGGATCAGAAAATCTATTACGAATATTCGCTTTCACATATACTTATATTAATATACCTAAACATTTAAATATAAACAATTTAACTTAAAATGTATACACATTTATTTAAAATGTAATTCATCTGTAACTGTGTCTGTTGTTGTTGTTTTTGCATTTGTTTTATCAACAAAACGACGTACTCTTAAATAAATATTGATATAATGCAAATTAAAGGTAAATATGCAAGACGGAATGACGAAGCGTATTATTAATACTGTTGTTGTTGCTGTTGTTTTTGTAGAATAAATAATAATAAAGATACAGTCATGAGATCGTTAGCAACATTTAACACCTTAATGTTAATATTCTAGGGAATTCATTTTCTTGGCGGGACATTACACGATCCAATATTTGTCAGATGAGAGTTCAATTTACAAGGAAGTAGAAAGAATTTTGCCATTGAAAATAGTATTCGCTAAGAAAAAAGGAGCACATTTTATAGTCATTTAACCACTGTACCTCTAGAGTAGTAAATCAAATAACAATGATATTAGTTGTCATAGGTTTTATTTGATTTTACATTTGAATGTCAAGTTCGCGAACAAAAAATAACACTTCGTTTCTACGAACAAATAAACAAAAATATAACAACAAAAACTTGTCAATTGATTTATTTGTTTTCTTTTTTCGTGTTCAACTGACTCCTGAGAATTTTAAATAATGTTTTGACGTCATTGCACTTTTGTTGTTGTTGTCGTTTATTTCAAAATAATGTTGTTACCAATAACCGGTTAATAGAAATTTTGCTGACAAAACGTTAACTTCAATTAATATTTACTATCATTCAAACGACTTACAGTGAGAGCTGGTTATAGTGTAAGCACACTTTTGGCCGTGTGTGTGAAACAACCAACACAACTTTCATTCATATCATCATTGTCACCACCATCATCGGGCCCATTAATTCCCATGAGTAGGGGACTTTTTACGCTATCTTTTTTCTCTTGAAACATTTTTACAATTATTTTCATTTTTTATCTATTTATACGAATTGTCAGTTATCAAGCGCCAGCGCTAATATTTACCTCAGTCTTGTGCCATGGCGGATTTTTTTAACGGTAATGATGAACATGATTCATATGAATTATGGGTATGGAATGTAGGAAAAAACAATAATTACTTTTTACAATAAATGTTAATATTTAATATTTACAATATTTTTTTATGATTTCCTTATAATAATTAAATAACTATTTTTATAAGAGGCTAGAAACAAGTTGTATTAGTTGAAAAAACTCACTTCAGCACAGTTGTCATTTATTAAAATGTTGGACTTTTTGAAAACATTATTAAGCGTGGATTTTTTTAAATTATTCTTCACAACATAAAATTATGATATTTTAGAAATATTTTTCGTTGATTTGTTTAAAAATATTTTTGAATTATTATCAGGCGAGAATTTTATACAAAATATTTTTCCAATCGGTATTACAAAAGAGATTTAAAAAAATATTTTTCAGAATCGATTCAGATTTAGATATAGCTCCTATATATATTTACGTCCGATTTTAGGCAAATGATATACAAAACTCCCTATATATATTTCGAGTTGCATGAAATTTGGCATAGCATACTGAGATGCGTCTAGAATGATGTGTGTTTAGTTTCGTGAAAATCGGTTCAGGGTTAGATATAGCTCACATATATGTTTTCGTCCGATTTTATGTTAATGGAGTACCAAATCCCCTTTTTTCCTCTATTTCTACGAAATTTGGCATAGCGTACTGAATTGAGTTTAGAATGATGTGTGTTAAGTTTCGAAAAGTCCGTTCAGATTTAGATATAGCTCCAATATATGTTTTCGTCCGATTTTATGTTAATAGAGCACCAAAGCTCCTATGCTTTTTACGAAATTTGGCATAGCGTGCTGAATTGAGGTGTTAAGTTTCGAGAAAATCAGTTCAGATTTAGATATAGCTCTTATATATATTTTCGTCCGATTTTATGTTAACCCGAATAGTGTTGTAATTATTTTTTTTGAATTGTGGGACGACACTTTCAGCGCCTCAAGATTGTGGGTCACTGAATTCAAAAAAAATTGATTTTTATCCTTTTTCTTATCTGGATAATCGACAAGATAAATTTTTGGGCTGTGGCAGTATGTTCACACTAGCACTGCTCGGGGTTTTTTAGATGATTTATTGATCGCATTATGAGTGTGACCATATGGTCACGCTAGTACAGCTTGTGTTAATGGAGCACCAACATACCAAAAATTGTGCTAAAAATTAATTGTATAATATTATGCGAAAGGACTATCCGATAGTTAACGAACTTTGTACAATATATTAGATCAATTCCTAAAATGGGACCCATTGGCCCACTCCTTCTGATATCTTCACCTCCATATGGTCAAGATTTTCAATATTTATACATCCAATATAAGGCGAATGGACAGTCCGATTTGAACCAAGCTTTGCACAAACTACTATATTTACCATGTCTTGGTCAAGGCTCAGTATGGAACCCTTTGGTCCACACCTCCTGGTACCTCCCCATTTTTCATATTTGTGGCAAATACCTTAAAATTATATTCAACTTACATACGAAGGTCAAATTGACTTATTTTCTTCGAAGTCCACACTGCAAGGGTCATTGAACTATATACTCAAGACAATACAACCTTTGAGAGAATCTGAAAAAATATTCTTTATAAAAATCAAGGCTTTAGAGTCATTTGAAAATGTTCTGTAAAAATCTAATATTTTCGTGCCCTAGAAAAACAGAAAACACTTGAGAAAACATTTCTTTAAAAAATCTACGCTATGCGAATGGCGTATACATGGTACCAATACTCATACGCACCTGTGCGCTTAAAATAACACTTCCAGGCATTGTGTGCTCTTGAAACCCCATTTTTAATGCACTCTTTTCGATCTTTTATTAAAAAAAAAACGTAGGCTGTGCCCGCTTTTGAAAATATATTTTTAATAACACATTTTCGAATTCCAGACCAAGGGTTCTTAAACATAGTTTTTTTTTAATTTTTATAATATACAAAAGCTTTTTTAGGCCCTGTTAATATTAAATTAAAAAAATCGGAAGAAAAAACCCTACAATATTTCCTTCGGCCGCAATGTCATATTGAATTGAACATAATTTCGCATCGATGTTCTTCAACGAATACTTTTTAGATTATCTATTTGAAAAATACTTAAATCATGAAAAATCACCTTCTTCAATAAATATTCTTTAAAAATTCACTCACATAGACTTCTTGAAATATTCTTCACAGTATACATGAGGACTCATACTTACAAAAACATTATTGTGATCCACATAGAGACCATATATATATATATATATAGTACCCAGTGCCGTATACACGCTGTCAGTAGTTATACGCATGGATGTTCTTCAACAAATACCTATTAGATTTTCTATTTGGCAAACACCCAAATCCATTCTTAGAACTACCTTTTAGAGTATCATTGTAATATATTTTCTAACTTTACAAATTTTCAAGAAAATAACGGACTTATATTAGAAATGGTCAAGTTCCAGGCCGGCAGTTCTTAAAAATATATTTTTGTGTAGTACCTAGTAACGTATACATCCTGTCAGTAGTTATACGCATTGATACGCAATGACACACATATTTTCTTCGAGAACCTATGGATGTTTTTTACCTCATATAACGGTGCCCATAATTGCTGCTTTTTTTTTAAATGTCAGACCCATTTTGATTTTTTTTCGGTTGAATACCATATACAAATCGAGCCACCCTTTTAGTACTTTAATAATCCTAGGTTTATTTTCCAGCCGATGTGACTATATTTTTGCATTACAATGTATATTTTCAATAAAAGTCAATGTCATTTTCAGTATCTTCAAGATCCTAGCCCAATTTTCCAAAACTAATTTTAGTAGTGTTGGCGGTTTATTTGGGATACCATTTGTATTTTGTTTTTGCAAAATAGTCAGGCTGAATCCCAGTTTGTTGTTTTTATAAAAAAAAACAACTATTTATTAGTGGGGAATGTATGGCATTGTTTGCCGAGGGGTAAGGCAGGGAAGACATAAACTGCATGAGAATTTCGCTGGAGCCTAGGTTAACAAGGCATTTACAAACAATACCACACCTTTCATTGTTGTGTGTTGTCACATCGCACAAATGCACACTGATTAGTGTTGGCAGTTTATTTGGGATACCATTTGTATTTTGTTTTTTTTTATGTAGTTTGGTATTTCATTTTCTGTTGGTAGCAATTTTCCATGACATATAAAAGTCCTGATTGATTTTAGGTATTTTAAATGTCCACAAAGCTCGACCCGCACAAATGATTTTAATTTTATAAAACCTCGCCATGGCCTTCAAAACCTTTTCCAACTTCCTTAAACATTATTTTCTTTACCTTTACTATCAAATATATCCCATTTTTAATTGAAAAAAAACGATATTATCTATTTAACAATACTCCAGTTTATATGACCATATTCATAATTTATAACCCATTATCTTAATATTGATGCTCACCAGAGCCACTCTAACTAGCAGCTAGTTAGAACGCTTATAATGTCTAGTGTAAAGTGTTTAGTCGTACAATTTGTTGATTGCGTTGATGGCGGTGGTGTTTGCAAATTGCAACAATGTTGCAAACACGCGCGCGCTTTTTCCTACTCCTTTGCGTTTCGCCTTCGACTAGGCTCAGGGTCCCATTTTTACTAGTTCTAGCTGCACAACAACAAGAACATCGTTGTCGTCGTAGTTGGCGATAATATTGATCGTGAAATATTTAACGCGCCATGCCATTTTGTTGTTTGCATCGCTGCAGTACAAAATTGCATAGCATTACCACGCTTTGGCGGGTTGGCTGGGTGGTTGGTTGGGCGATTGCTTGGCGGGCTATATTACATTTCTATTTCTGTTTTTCTAGCAGTTCCTATTTCATTACATTGCTGTTTTGTTTAGGTATTTAGTTTTGTATTTATTTTTGTGTTTTGTTTTGCTTTGCCGTTTTTTACTGTTTATTTACAACTGCGTCGCATCGGACTTTCCCGCTGCCGCTGGCAATCATAAAAGCCACGTGCTATGATGTCTGACGCAGCTGTCTGCTGAACTTATATTAGGTCTTACGTTGCAGTTTTTTCATTTCATATACTTGTCCTCAGCTATTGACTAGGAAATAATTAGTTGGCGCTATACGCTGAAAATTAAATAGAACACAATAATCGTGCAATTCCTTTGGGTTACAGTGGAACGGGAGTAAGAGGGCTGGGGTGGATAATTATGAATGCTATTTTTATAGCATGGATTCTTATGGATTCTTGAACGGGAAAAATATTTTTGGAAAACATTTTTCGATATAAGTCCAATTTTTGGTATAGCACCCACATCAAGATTCCGCACCATATTCAATTCTTTGAAGGTCTTGGCCGCAATCTTGGAGGGTTAGAAACATATTTGCAGAATACTTTCGATACAGTTAAATTTTTGGGCTAGACCACTCATAAGGGTCCTTAACTTTTTTCAGTATTTTGAAGCTATTGTCTGCATTCTCCCACCAAAGTGTGTTTTGTCAAAGTCCTCATATAAATTGAAGATCTTGGCCGCAATTCCCGACCGATGTGGCTATAAGTTAGCATTCCGGAATCTTGGAGGGCAAGAAACATCTTTGCTGAACATATTCGGTATAGTTAAATTTTTGGGCGTAGTCACTCATAAGGCTCCCTTAATATTTTCAGTATTTTGAAGATTATGTCTGCATTCTCTCACGAAAGTGGCTGTAATTTGGTATTCCGGGATCATGGAGGGTGAGAATCATCTTTGCACAACATTTTTCGATATAGGCCAAGTTTTAACATAGCCCTCATATAAAGGTACCGCCACATTTTTAGTGTTTTGAAAATATTGGCCGCATTTTCGCACTGAAGTGGCCGAATATTTCGGGATCTCAGAGGATGGAAAACATCTTTGAAAAATAAATGTCCAAGTAGGTCCATGTTTTGACATTGCCATAGCCCCCATATAAAGGTGCCACCCCACTTTTAGTGTTTTGAAAATATTGGCCGAATTTTCGCATATTTCGGGATCTTAGAAAAAATTCAATGTAGGTTTTGATATTGCCCCCATACAAATGTCCTGCCCAATTTTCCATATTTTGAAATTTTTAACCGGAATTGAAGGGTGGAAACCATCTTCATCTTCTTCAATCGCATCAAATTTTGTTATACCCTCCATTCTGCTCCATACTTCGATATTTTATAGGTCTTGACCGTAATTTCTCACAGAAGTGGCTGACATTTGGCATTCCGGGATCTTGGAAGGTGAGAAACATCTCTACTGAAAATTTCGATGTAGGCCAATGTATTGACCTAACCACTCATAATGGTCTCGTACTTTCTGTATTTTGAGGGGTTTAGCTGCATTTACCTACCAAACTGGCTGTGACATTCCATATTATCATAGGGTGAACAAAATCTCTAAAGAAAATATTCAAAATTCATTCAATATTTTCGATGTAGCCCTCCATATTTTTTGATAATTTAAGCCGAATTTTTTCATCGAAGTTGCTGTAATTTGACAGTCTGGGTTCTTGGAGGGTGTAATACACAAAAAGATTCCGCCCCATTTTTGATATATTGAATGTCTTTGTCGCCATTTTCCAGCAATCTATGAAGAAATAATTATCCCCCCCAATTTTTTTATTTTGAAGGTTTAAGCCCAATTTTTCTATCGAATTACAATTCCACATACTTGGTGTATATATTCCTTAGGAATATGTATTTGATATGTAATGTATTTCAAAATCCTCCTACAAGCGTCCCGCTTAATTTTCTGTATGCTGAAGTTATCTAACCTATGTGTCTGTAATTCGGCGCACAATGTAATAACATGGTCTCCATATACAGGTCCCCTACCGATTTAAGGAATTTTGAATACACACCAGACGGTGGAGTGTATAAAATATTCGGCCCCACCGAACCTATTTAGAAATCAAACGTTTTATCCTCATGCCTTTCTCCCATGCTCCACTGTAATTATCAATAATCTCTTTGCCGCTTACATTTGCATTGTTTGTTTTTTCCCCTATAGCATAACTGCTAGTCTCGTTTTCTGGTTTTCTCTAAAGCACACACGCTCTGGACCACACTCCCACCATCACCACCACCACTTGTTTGCTCCAGTTTACCCTGCATTTATTCGTTTGCCTCAAATGAAATCGCATTTTGCATATTCGCCTGTAATGTAATCGGCAATAAAATCAAATCACCATAAACTCGGAATATTTTCACAGTCGTTTACATTATTGTTGTTGTTGTTGCATTTGTTTTCCGTTACTCTATATTTGCACAAAAGTAAATTTTAATTTTGAGGCATGTAGTTAATAGTAAAAAACGAAACGGAGCAAAAAAAAAACACTTCCACGTCGTGACTGAAAACAACGGCACATGCTCTAACAGCAATAAACTCCACAAGTATATGCAAATGTGACCTTGACATTCTGGCGGGAAAAAACGAATATTCAAATTGTTGTATTTATTTTACTAATAAATGTATACCAACAAGGTATAGGAAGTTCGATGGAAGATGTTATTTAATGACCTATTAATGATTTTCCGGATTCAATTGTCGACGCTATATCAATAAAGTATAAACGACATTTATAGATGATGTTACTTGGTGACCTATTAATGAGTATCCGGATTTAAATTTGAAGTAGGGGAGACTGGGCACTTTTTGTTTAGAGCTCTATGTCTCTGTACTTATTCAACATATATAAAAACTTTATGGCTGATTATTGTCCTCTGACACTTATTTATAAAAAATAGTACCAAAAGGATTTACAAAATTGGTATTAGTTAAAAATTTTTACAGTTTTGTAAAAAAGTCAAATTCGCCGAATGTGCTCCAACCCGGGGTAGGTAAAATGCCGAATCTACTCCGAATGTCCTTTTTATAGTTTTGTTCAGTCTTGTAAAAAACTATATTTTTTAAATATTTCTATAATAATACACATCGTAATTAACTACTTTTTAATAATAATGTCTTAAAATTTGAAAAGTTTTATACACGAAAACTTACGAAATGGATTGGAAATATTACAAAAACATCTGTAAAAATACAAAAATCCGTGCATCTAAATAAGTTTATATCAAACTTTGTGACAATTATTTATTTCGATATTCGATACCTATGTATCGAAACTAGTGATGTAGGGTGAGAGCTTCATATCGAAAACGCGATTGCCGAAGGTGCCCCAGTCTCCCCTAATATCGAACATTTTAATGATTTAACAATATCAGTTTGAGGAGAACTTCAATTATACCGAAGTGAACAGATTTGCATCAAATTTCCTTATGATAAATATCTTCTACATCTATGATGTCAATTTCGACTTCCTCAGTAAGTCCACTGTTTTGCTGTATTAATGACATAATATAATATTTAAATTCTCCACAATTGTACCACTTACTACATTTTGACAGCGACATTTTCCACAAAAAAAATCAAATTTCTTCTCAATTGCTTTAAACGCTGAGTCAAGATCCTCTCTTTTATTTTGGTCGATATCCAAAATATGTGAAAAAATAAAGATTTATAAGGTTTAAAACTTGTTTTCAATTAACCAGAATTTTCAATTAAACGGTGTGGAATTAAGCGAATTCGACTGAACAAGGTCTTTCTGGTCTTGAAATCCTCATAACAGCCTTCAGTTCATACATAAATACTCCCTAGCTTCCACCTCGCCTGTAAATATCCTTAGCCTTCAGAAATCAGATCTGATGTATAGCCAAAATTTTCGTTTGTCTCTATAAACACCCCTACATTTACACCCATCAAGGTTCGGCATTAAAAAAACACGTAAAAAGAGTCAGTCGTTGTTGCCGACAGATATAAACGGCAGAGGTCTTCGGAATTATACACAGGTTTTATTATTCGCTTTTTGTAAGGTATACATTTTTCTCAAAGAGGTTCGGAGTTAATTTTGTTGTCCGTTATTAAATTCTTCAATTCTCTGGTGTGGGGAGGTAATAAAATTAGTGGACCGATATTCCCCATCTTCAAACTTGAACTAAGTTCTAAGGAAACATTACGATGTGCAAAATTTGGATGAAATCGGTTACTCCCTTCGCGAGTTATAGTGCGCACCAGCCGGCCGGGCTGAAATGAAATTTAAAAAAATATCAAATGTATCCGGTTATTAGTCATAGTAATTTAATTCATTCATAGGTATATAAATATACTCTCTCCTAGCTCTTTTATAGAAACATACTCCCTCTAAAGAAATATAATCCCGATAGAAATAAATTCCCTTTAGAGCTCGACTATAGAACTCTCAAGGAGTCTAATGCAGGCATATTATTACTTTTTATACCCTATACAACTATGATGTCAGGGTATTATAGCTTTGTGCAGCTCTAAAATTTTGTAACGCCGCGAAATATTGGTCCTAGACCCACCTTTAAGTATACCGATCGTCATATATCGTCTAGCTGAGTCGATCTAGACATGTGTGTCCGTCCGCCTGTCCATTATAATTTGTAAACACGATACAGGCCACAGTTATGGACCAATCTTCACGAAATTTTGCATGTAGGATGGGTTCTGGCCAATGAAGACCCCTATTGTTTTTGGAAAAGATCTGTTAATATTTAGGGGATGAAATGGACCAAAAACTTTATTTTTATCGGTTTTCCTGGTCGCTCCAGAGGCCGCAATTATGGCCCAAACATCGCGAACTTTTGCATGGAGAAGGGGATCGGGCCAAAGAATAAGCATGCCTGTTTTGATAAAGATCGGTCAATATTTAGCGGGTCAAATGGACCCTACCTTTTGTGTGAAAAATGACAAAATTTGTATTCTATAGCGTATATATTTACCACTGAAGGACATAGACCCGATAAGTTGATAGTGTATCCAAGAGAATTTG
Source organism: Musca vetustissima (assembly GCF_032173495.1). NCBI lineage: Eukaryota > Metazoa > Arthropoda > Insecta > Diptera > Muscidae > Musca > Musca vetustissima. Next base: position 117,584 of record NW_026879908.1, read on the forward strand.
TTGACCTTTAAATTGATACCAATTATATTGTCGTAGGAACTCGGATGCGCTAGTTGCATTTAAATATTTACAGGTGCTTACGTATTCATATATTATTTAGTAACCTATTACCACACTGGAGGGCGGAAATATAGCGCTGATCGCTTTGAAATGTTCCATGAGGTTCCAGTTATGGTCAAGGACAACACCTTAAATGTTAGGTGATGATCAGATAATAATTTTTCGGATGAAGTGGACCGAACACTTAATTATTTGTACTTCTCGAGTCGAAAGCCGAACATCAGAACACAACCGACGTTGAAGGGAATCTGGACAAGTAATAAGAGGGGCTGATCGTATCGTATGGTCGGCCCCGTCCGAGCAGTGAGCGGAGCAGTATAGTCGGACGGGGCCGACCATACGATACTCTACACAGAAAAAAAAATTGTAACCATTTGATAAAAAAATTCAAAAATCCAATTAAAATTTGATTGATTTTTCGCCGATAAAAATAATGTTCATATTTACAATCGCCGATAAAAAAATTGTAATCCCATTCGAAAATATTTTGATAAAGCAATTCTCATATATACTAAAAATTTTGTTGAATTTTATTTTGTTAATCGATAAAATATTTTTCATATTGACAATCTTGTTTATCAAATTATTATTATTATTTCAAATTAAATTTCTTGTAGTACGATACACAACCTTTTAAACAGCTATTGCCGATTTTTACCCTTATTATTACAGCTTTCCCAAAATACCTCCAAATTTTCAGTATTTTAACGGCTTTAAACTAAATGTGTAGCTCTATACCGAATAAAAACTTATATTTGTTATTCATCTTTTACAATCTATTCAACAAAGTACTTTGTAATAACGTACTAAAAAAAATAATATGGCATATTACAAAAAAAAATTATTAAAAATTGTCCAACAAATTTGGTCAAACTCGTTTGTTGATGGTTTTTTTTGTGAATTGTTGGTGTTTGATAAACATTTCCGACTACGTTTGAAATATGTTATCGACATCTTTTTGTCGAACGCTAATGAAGCGTTTAATCAAAAATTTCGGGTGGCTTTTTTTCTGTGTACACAACTTCCATGAAAATCTAACTTTCCGTGGTTCTATATTATGAGATTTGGCAATATTTCGCGATTTTTGCACACTTTTGACTGGCTAAAGGTCAGCAAATGTTACTAATAATTAATCACCCTCTTATTACTTGTCCAGATTCCCTTCAACGTGGGTTGTGTTCCTATGTTCGGCTTTTTTTAGGCGTTGTCCTTGACCATAACTAGAACCTCATGGAACATTTCAAAGCGATCAACGCTATATTTCCGCATTACCAAATGATTAATATTGTTTAATATTTAATATCATTAATCATTAATCTATGTAATTATCCTATTCAAAATAGACTTCTATCAGAGTTCGAACTGATTAGAACTGATTTGACATGCCCCTCAGGGCATGTCTGCGAAAGCAGCCCCCTTTCGTCTAAATTTTTCAGAGCTCATCAATTGAAATAGACTTGTTTAGAGCTATTTTACACAAAAATAGTACCTTCAGAGTTCTTAAATATTCAAGCACTATACTTCCTACTGAACTCACCTCAAGAATAATACAGCGTCTATGAAAGTATACTTCGTTCACCCCTTACAATCCCATGTACATAAATTCAATTTCATCTCTTCTATAAAAATATAACCCCTTCTCGTCTTTAGAAAACAACTACCTTAAACACTATTCTATGAAAGAGACAATTTTAACATCCCGGCTATTGAGATATAATTGTTAATTGAGTTCATGTTCCTCCTATTTGGTGTGATAATAATGACTATTGATTACTGCCATAAATGCTCAATAATCTGTACTAATCAGTTATTAATTACGGAAATATTGAATATTTCCCCTATATCACATTCAATTAAGTGCTTTTAGGTGATTTTCTAATAATTATTATTGATATAATTATTTGTAATCAAAAAATAACTTTTTTTATACCCTCCACCAAGAGGCGTTGCATATATTTAATTTGTCATTCTGTTTGCAACAACTTAAATTTCAACCGTAAACCCCTTATTATATAGACCACCTACCTACTGGAAATTATCAATATTAATCCATGCTTCGCCTCAAACCCCATAAAACGGTTCAGCCTATTATTCGGTATATTTGGGGTGTTGAGCAAGTTTTTCAACTGACCAGCAAATCTGTCTAATAGAAACTATAAAAAGTGGTCAACTTTTTAAAGTAATTATCTAATTTAGGTGTCAAAATTCTTTACCAAAAAATACCAATATAAGTCCAGGTTTATTATTTTGAGAATTTAAGACACATATTACAATTGTAATGCATCATTTCAAGGTCCAAGTCCAAGAAATTGTTCTTATTAAGACTCCAATAGATTTTAGGTATTTTAAATGTCCACCAGGAGGAAATATTGGAATTATAAATGTTTACTTTATCCATATATCGCTTCTGACTCATTTTCTTGGAGGATGGCAAATATCTGTGCCGACAATTATCCATATACACAAAAAAAAACAGTGAGCGAAGCAGTATAGTCGGATGGGGCCGATCATATGATAGCCTACACAACTACCACGGAACTCTAACTTTCTGCGAATTTTTATTCCGAGCCTGGGCAATATGTCGTGATAGTTGCACCCTGTTGCCCGATTAGAAATAAACTGCACCTCTTCCTTACACTGACATATATTCCAAATATTACTAATATTCAGTACAGCCCTTCTAATTACTTGTCCAAATTGCCTTCACGGTGGTTTGTGTTCGACTTTCAATTGTGGCCTATAGATCGACTCGAAAAAAAAAACACAAAAATTATGTTTTTGGTCCAATTCATCCCAAAATTATTATTTGATCATCACCGAAAATTATAGCCGTTGTCCTTGACCATACCTGGATCCTCATGGAAAATTTAAAAGCGATCAGCGCTATATTTCCGCCCTATAGTGTGGTAATGTTTTACTAAATAATATATGAATACATAAGCACCTGTAAATATGAAAGTGTAACTCCCACATCCGAGTACATACGACAATGTAATTGGTATCAATTTAAAGGACAACCACTCCTCTTGGATATACCGTTAATTTATCGTGTATATGTCCTTCAGGAGTAAATATATACGCTCTAAAATACAAATTTTGTAATTTTTCACACAAAAGTCAGGGTCCATTTGACCCGCTAAATATTGACCGATCTTTATCAAAACTGGCATGTTTATTCTTTGGCCCAATGCCCTTCTCCATGTAAAAATTCGAGATCTTTTGGCAATAATTGCGGCCCCTGGAGCGACCAGAAAAACCGACAAAAATTAAGTAGTTGGTCCATTTCATCCCCTAAGTATTAACCGATCTTTACCAAAAACAATAAGGGTCTTCATTGGTCAGAACCTATCCTACATGGAAAATTTCGTGAAGATTGGTCCATAACTGTGGCCTGTATCGTGTTTATAAATTATAATGGACAGACGGACGGACACAAATGTCTAGATCGACTCAGCTAGTCGGATATGACGATCGGTATACTTGGGGCTGCACAAATCTATAATACCCTGACAACATAGTTGTGTAGGGTATAAATATTTAGTGAATATTCATATTCATACTTTTTTCCATTTTGTACATGTACCTCGCTTACTATAAAAGTAAAAATTCTTATAATCATGAGAAAGCCACTATTTTCCCCCAAAAAATGTAAATATTTCATTAATATCAAAACTATTTTCCTACTTCGTTCTACTTTACCACTATTTGCCCTAATTTTTCCTCTCCTTCTCTTTTTAATGACAAAATAAATGAATTCTTCCGAAGAATAAAACCAACACCAACATTCGTTGTTCGGCTGTGTTTTGGTATTGTCCTCCCCCTCACACAGTTTGTGGTTGTTGCATTGCAACCATTTGTTTGACTACTGTTTCTCTTCCTAAAAAACCACTCACTAGAATGTATTTCGTTTTGCATTCCATTGTTTCCTTAATTGAGACACTGCTACCGCCTCTGTAAATTGGTTTTATAAAATTCACATATGCATTTTCAAAAATATTTTCATATAAATTCCAATTGCAATATATCAAACAAGTGTGTTGAGCAACAAGCCGCAAAAGAAGATAACATCGAGTTTCTGTGTCATTTGATAAGAAATCAGCATTTATAATTTTATGAATTGCATTCATAATCCGCCGCAATTCGGAAATTAGCAAAAGTTTCAGAATAGTATTCGTATAATATACGAATTATTTTTTCTCTATAGTTCCAGTTTTAAGTTGCTCAAATTTAACCCTAACTCCAACACATATTTTCAATATTTTTAAGTATTAAGACACATATTTTCAGTATTAAGACACAACTGAAATTTATTCTTCGGGCTCAAAGTGAGAAAATCTTTTCCAATTTTTTTTTTTTTTTTTGTAACCTGAAGTCGCATTCCCTGCCTCTTTCTTTCCAAACTCAGAATGTATCTCATTCCACGTTTTTATTTATTTATTTTTATTTTTTTCAACAAACCCGCTTTCATCATTCACTGATAATTTCATTTTTAGTGCCATTAAAATTTCCTGCTGCTCTTTGCTTGGCCATGATCTTAGAGCGCATAAGCTTTATTATTGCTATTGCCGATGTTGTGTTTGGTTGTTACGCTTGACATTCACACATTTAAGTGACGATAATGACATTTAAATATCTGTGTTTATGAATGCGCTCTAACGCTTTTGTTTTATGACTGTCTGGCAACTCTAGGCAACATTCACTATCCGCAATATGCAGCCGTTACAAAGGAAAGACGTTTGGTAGCAGCGGAGGTTGCGGTATCATAACTATATATTCTGAGATAATGCACATAACTATAAAATGGCGCGTAAAAATTTTTAAGTGTTACCAATAACAACAACAAAAGAAAACAACTTTACGGAAAAACACACAAATATTTTGAAATGACTGACATTAAATGTGGCTGCTGCTCTTTGTGAATGCAATGTTCGGTGTGCATTGCTATGCATTTTTCCATGCTGTAGAATAAACATTAGAAGGAAAAACAAATAAAAAATTAAAAAAATACATATTTAGTGCAGCGCGTGTTACAGTTTTTTTTTTTTGTCGTTCCCGCTTTTTTATTATTATGCACACCAATACTGGCCAGTGGTGCAGTCACTACATCAACTGTGTCAATAATAACAAAAACACAAAAAATCGGAATAATAATAGATGCATTCGCAGTCGCCTTAGCTACAACAATTATACACTGCAGTGCAAAACAACAAATTGAGATCGAGTACCGGCCGCATTTAACAATGAAAACACAAAACATGTCCACATTAAAACAAAATGGCAAATAATAAAAAAACAAACAAAAAATAAATATATCAACAAATTATGCATGTCCACACAATACGGCGCTAAGCAATAAATGTTTAAACTAATTATAATATAAGTAATAAAATAGGTGCTTAAAAAATAAACAAACGGATATTTGAGAGTTGCGAGCAACAGCAACAATCTAAAACTGCTAAGGGATTAAAATGAAATTGTATAACACATCAATTAAACTATTTCACACAATGATTGTAATTCGAATATTTGGGATTCATCATTTTCATTCAGTCTGTCTATTATAATCCACCGTCAGATTTTTACACTCTTCACCATCTCTGCTCATCTATGAAAATATTCCCTCCAGCTCATTTACAGAAAGATGTTTATTTATGATTTTTTATCTACGAAAGAATCACTTCCAAAAGAATTCCATAAGCTCGTTTCTCATAGGCTCTTTCAACGCTTTTATAAAATCTCCCTTGTTTGTATGAAGATTCCTCCTCTATATAAATACTCCTTTCATATGGTATACATAAAGACTCACTTGACCTCATCTATAAAAAGACTAAAGACTAAAAAGACTAGGAAATTAATATACTTTCCAAAAGAAAAATTCCAATGAAAGTGTTTATTTTTTTAAGCGCATCGGTGCGAATGGGTACTGACAACATGTATACGTCAATCTTATAGTGTTGATTTATTAAAGAACATTTCTATACAAACACTGAATGCGTTAATTTGTTAAAGAACAAACTTTCAAAGATTGTTAAAGCTTGGGATTTTTAAATAACATTTTATAGGGCTCTAAAAACGTTGATTTTTAATACATTTTTCAAGGGCTCCAAAAGTGAGAATTTTTAAACATATTTTTGTGGTCTGTTTAAATAAAACGTTTCAATGGCTCCGAAAGCGTAGATTTCGAAAATATAAAATTTTATATGAAAATAGAAAATTAAATATGGCATTTAAGTACTTCTGTGCGTATAACTACTTTGAGCATTTATACGTCACTAGAAATTAAATAAACATAGCTTTAAGAACTCTATAGCTAAAAGTAGAAATGTTCCAATATTAGTTTTTTGTTTTACATAAAAGTTCATAGTAAACTGTGTGCGGAGTGGAAAATAATATACGTTACAAAGCAGAAAATCTATTATTTACTATTAGTTAAGACGTATTGGTGCGTATGACTACTGACAGTATGTATACGTCACCAGGAGCTTAACAAAAATGTATTTAAGAACTCAAAGCCTAGAGGAATCTTTACAAGAAGGCTCTCAACACAATGAAAAATATTTAGGGAACAGAAATTTATTTTAGGAAATGAAAGCCTCTGCATATTTCTCTCTGTGCAACGGAGAATTTTTCTCTTAAATGTCTTATATCACAACAACTTCAAAAAATTGATGTTAGCAACGAAAAATATATAATTGTATAGCAAAAATCATGTATTATTATCTACAGCAGGAGCTACTGTATACGGTAGCATTGTTGCCAACAAATGTGCCAACCACGATCACAAACAATACAATATTTAAATTCATAGAAATCGAAAATTCAATATTTGATGTACAGTAATTCCAGAGTAAAAAACTGGTTTTATTGCAAGTTAAAAAGAGGAAAAATGTACTAAAGCAAGGATTTATTTAAGATTATTTAATCGATCTCAAGGATTGATTTTTATATCCTGCATTAAATTTTTTATTACTGTAGACATACCTCTATATCGATCCTGCCATATTCCTCTGTCTGCAGAAATCAGGACAAAAATTAATTACAGTATTTTATCTAATCAGGACCAAACTCACAGTGCTGCATTTTCACTTCGAAGAAACTGTAATTTTGTATTCCGAGATCCCCATTCAAATTCATACCGCATAGTCCAACTGTAAAGGTCCTGACCGGTTTTAAATACTTTGAACTTATTTTTTTTTTTTTTTTTTTTGAATTCTGATTTTTTCAAGAATTCTGAAATCGTTGATTTGACAGCCTCTAGACATTTAAAGTGCGGATTTTCCAATAATTTTTTTTGTGTTCTCAAGAGCTCTCACTTTAAATTTGTATACCCTCCACCATAGTATTGAGGGTATATTTATTTTGTTTTTCCGTTTTTAACTCTTCGAAATAATCATTCCCGTATATATTCTTGATCAGCGTAAAATTCTATGACGATATAGCCATGTCTGTATGTCTGTCCGTCTATCTGTTATTATCAATCTAGCGTCTAAACGAATTGAGATAGATCGCCAAAATTTTGCATAGAGTCAAGTTCGAAGATGGACCTTCTCGTCTACGTTTAGGCATAGTTCCCACATAAGGGTACCCCCCAATTTTCGGTATTTTGGTGTTCTTGAGCGCGTTTTTCAACCGAATTCGCTGAAATATTATACAATGGGTTCTTATTGGGTACCAAATATCTCCACTAAAAATTATAAATATCGGTCCACTTTTTTTGGTACCCCCCATATAACGGTACATCCTAATTTTCAGTATGTTGGTGGTGTTGATGGTATTTTTTCGCCGAATTGGCTGTAATTTAGTATTTTGAGTTATTAATAGGTACCAAATCTCTTCACAAAAAGTTATGAATATAGGTCCATTTTTTCGGATAGCCCCCATATAAGGGTACCCCCAATTTTCGGTATTTTGGGGTTCTTGAGTGCGTTTTTCAAGCGAATTTGCTGCAATTTGGTATTTTATAATCGTGAATGGTAACAAATCTCCCCAAAAAAATTTTTAATACTCGCCCCCTTTTTGGAGTAGTCCCCATATAACCCCCTTTTTATATTGAAATAGTTATCAGATTTGTTCCGCGCATTTAGGGCTTGGCCTAGCCTATGTGTCTGGCAAATCACAATTTTCTAAAAACGGTCCATAGAAACATGGGGTCTATAACCAATATTTCGATGAGGCACATTTTCACTGTATCAAAGTGTATACACTCTCATTAGCCATAAGCTGAAATTTGTGTTTGGTATACATTATGATTTCCATAATCGGTTTGTAAAAATTTCGAAATAGGTCCACTTTTTGGTATGTTCCCTATATTTTCATTTCAAGTATCTGTCAATATATCTATGGTGGCGGGTATCCAAAGTTCGGCCCGGCCGAACTTAACGCTTTTTCACTTTGAAGCAAATAGTTTTTGAAGATTTTTTAAAACTTCGATTTCGCTTAGGAGAACCTCATATTTCCCAATTAGTCTTTCCCCTAATTTAAAATCTTGAAAACATTGGCTATATTTGTAAGCAACATTTTTATTTTATTTTTATTCTTTGAAATCCACACACACTTACAAATTATAGACCACAATAAAATGCATAATAAAAATTGCAATCAAAACACACAATCCACAAAACGGTGGCTGATGCAACAACAGCACATCGCCGATCAAAACATTATTAAGTAATAGCAACAAAAATAGCAATGCAATGCATTGTAGCAGCAGCAGCAGTCACCGTAAAACATTTAAATCTAGACACATAGAATAACGCCATATACAACCGCCTTCGACGTCCCCAAACTAGCACCAGCCCCCCCACGGTATCAACAAACAATCGAAACTGCGACTGATCATTTAGCGCCAATTGCGCTGTACACACTACTACAAATACGATTCTGCTGTCACTACTACTATCACATACACCCAACAATTATAGCGTATTCGAGGAGTATGCGGACTCAGCCAAGTCAGTCATTCATATATTTCATGTTTCGATTTTTTTCGCATGTTATTGCTGCTGCTGCTGCATTGCTATTTTGACGATAACAGCTGTTAGGGGGATTGCAACAATAACAACAATATCCCAGGGAAAAACATTAAATAACACAATGCAACAAAAAATGTATGGAGAGAAAATACATTTAAAAATTTAAATTCACTTAATTAAAAAATTTTTAAATATCTAATTGTTGGGTCTAAATGACAAAGAAAAATCAGGTTTATAAATGGTATTTAAATAATCCATTATTACCTCAAAATTTTAAATTCTTAAAGCAAAACTCTGTTAACCAGTGTAAAAAGCAGCACAGCGCCCCAATCTCTCTCGGTGCAATTAGCCAGCCAACGGCAACAGAGACACAAGAAAAACACGTAAAATCCATTCATAAAAACCCCATCAGCAACGGCAATGTTTTTCCTATTGCAAATATAACAACAAAATTCGAAAAATCGGCCACAACCATCGGGAAGGAGGCTCTTGACTTTGTTGTTATCAATAAATGCTTTTCAATTGAATATGCGGAGCAAGCCCTTGACACATTGAGAGGAAAAGTAAATTTACAATATTTGTTTTTGTTGTTGTTTTGTAATGTTTTGAAAATTATTATCATTCTGTAGAAAAAAAAACTAAAAACAAAATTGAACGCAATTGAAAGATAGTGTTGGCGGCAAAATGTTACGGAATATTTTTTTGTCGTATTAAGCGCAACGTCTCGTAATGACGATTTTTGACTCTTCTGACCATTGATGGAATTTGTGGATGATATTATCCGAAGAAATCAATCGAAAATCCGAAGATATATGAGTCTTTTATTTTGAAAGTGGTTTAAGTCAATTTTAGGTTCTGATACAAACTTTGGTTTTTTGAAAAAGATAAAAACAGTAAGAAAGTACTAAAGTTGTACTGGCTAACATCAATCCATACATATACCTTTCTGCAACCTATGCAAAATTTCATTTCATTCGGCAGATTTAGAGTCTTTTGCGTAGAATGGGACAAATTTATGTAAATCCATTTATAGCACACTTGATATATAGTGTGTATCGGTATGCCGCACTGTTTAATCTCAATCAGACACGCATTAGAAATATAAGGAAGCTAGCTATGTCTTCATATGTACCAATTAAAAAAACCAATAACATCATTCCAGTCTCAGTTTGATATGTTGTGCAAAATTTCGTTTCAATCAGACAAATATTTGGAGTCTGATGCGCCGTTTACCTAAAATCGGACGAAAATATATATGAGGGGCTATATCTATATCGTTATATCTTGTATCGTTCTCCGCCTCTCCTTTAACATCAAAATACGGACATGCATAAATCGACTCAGAAAGCGATTCTATGCATATTCTCAAAAGGAACCATGGGCCTATCTTGCTTCCTTTTGCTGGTTACAAACATATGCACAAATACATAATACCCTGTACAACAGAGTGGTTCAGGGTATAAAAATTTACTCAAACCTCTTTCAAAATAAACGACTCATTGTTCGGATGTGTTTCTCCGCCTCTCCCCTTAGTTGGTGATTGTTATTTTTGCAACCGCTTATCTGAAAACAGCTTCTGTTGCTAAAAACTGAAGACTTTCTACTTACTCAATTGTGACCAGTTTTCGATTTCACTGTTTCTTTATTTCCAAAACTCTTACCGACCTCTGCATTGGTGTTACAAAATTCGCATATGTATTTTTCAAATTATTTCGATATAAATGCTAAATACAAAATGTCAAACTAGTTATGATATTTGTCTTCCACTTGACTACCTCGACTACTACCTTCGTGACCTCGTTGACTACCTCGAAGCTGTAGTTTTCAAGTTCCACGTTTGGTCCGAGTTTATTGGACGTCTTGCCCGTTGATACCATCAGCTTGGTCTTCTCGCTGTTTACTGCCAGACCCACTTTTCTCAATTTGTTCAATAGTGACTGTTACCGCTCTCAATTTTTGACCCATTATGTCGATGTCATAGGCGTGGACGAGTAACATGTGTTGTTTGGTGTACAGAGTGTCATTTCTGTTCACCTTTGCCTCTCGTATGACCTTTTTCAGCAGGATGTTAACAAAATCACACGACAAACTGTCACCTTGTCTGACTCCTTGTTCGGTATTAAAGGGTTCCGAGAGGTCGCTTCAGACTTTAACTGCTGATCTTGTGCCAGTTAAAGTTATCCTCCATAGCCGAATTAATTTTGCAGGAATACCAAACGCAGACATGGCTTTAACACCTCTGAACGGATAGGGCTGTCGAATGCGGTTTTATATTCGACGAATAGGTCTATGTGTTTTTCGTGGGTCTTGTCCAGGATTTGGCGCAGGATGAAAATTTAGTTAATGGTGAATTGGCCAGATCTGATTTGGTATGGTCCAATAATGTCATTGACCATTGGCTTCAGTCGTTCACAGAGCACTTTATATGCGATGGGAAGGGGACTTATTCCTCTATAGTTGGCACATATCGTCTTGTCTCATTTTTTTGTGCACGGGACACAGGATGCTGAGGTTCCAATCATTGGGCATGCATTCCTCTAGCCAAATCATAGTAATCATCTGGTGCATGCTCCTGACCAGCATCTGACCACCAGTCTTTAATAGTTCGGCTGGTAACCCATCGGCACCTGCTGCTTTATCTGCTTCAGTCGATTGATTGCTATTCTGACCTCATCTTGGCTTAGTGGTATACACTCTATACCGTCATCTCTTATTGGTTTGTGGGGTATCTTCTGCACCGCTACTATTTGATAGCAGAAGCTTTTCAAAATGCCCCTTTTAGATCCTCAGCACGCTGTTTGGTTTCCTTCATTATCTTTAAAGAAGGATGTGGCTGCACCAAAGCCTTTGGTTTGGTGTTTTACTCGTTTATTAAATTCCCGGACTTCGTTCTGACTCCTGTACATCTCGATTCCTGTAGATTAATGTGACAAACTTTTTTATCCAATAATGGGAAATTTTTTTCATCAAGAGTTAGAATGTGATAAATTTTTTTGTCAAACTTGTTTGGCATGTTAAGTAGCTTTCCATCTCTTCCGATATATTAAATTAATATATTTACAAAATATTCTAAGAAAATTCCTTACGTTAAAACGGAAATCTCTAGAATTTTTGCCATATTATGCGAAATTATACTATGTGCACAAGATGGCGCTATTAATTAGGCGCCATAGGTGAAATGCCAAACCAGCTAGATAGGCTACACCGCATTCTATATTTTCATTTAATTTTCTAACAAGTCATATTATTGTTTATTTTCTTAATAAAATTCTATTTTTATTATTCATCAGAAAAAAATGATATAAGCGCAAAAATATAAATAAGTCATAATTGAACAAATCGTACATTAACACTAGATGGGCTGGCCGGCTTTTCATCAACAAATCACCAACATTGGAAAATACAAAAAAAAAGACACACACACATATTTTGTTGAGAAACGTGACTCATTACAATTTCAAAAGAAATGTAAAAAATCCAATGAATTACATTCTCTCGAAGTGGCTGGCTCAGTGGCTGGTCTAGGTGCCGAGGTGTTGTGTCGGCCCCAAAAATCATTGCTGGGCGCCTGAGGCATTGGTAATACCGTTAAATGAGTTGTTTCTATGAGATTAGTTGTTAGTGGCTGGTTGGTTGCTCAGTTGTCTTTTTAAGTGGTCAACCTTGCAATGTTATTATTTTTTTTTTATTCTTTTGAATGGAATACCTAAAACTACGTTTTACAAATCACAGTCGGTCATTTGCTTGGCCACATGTGTCCGCTGGTCTGTCTCTCCTTTACACAGTCCGTTTTAATTGTGGACGATTATTATGTTGGCTTGGCCATAGAGTGGGTACAGGAGTGAAATGGTGGGGGAGAGAAGAGACTTTACCTTAGTTCAGTGGTTATTTGCCTGTGTGTCCGAATGAATGAATGGCTGACTGACTGACATGTATACATGTTTGAGCTTAATTACTTAATGGAATGTCATTTGAAATTCTTTACAAATGCGTTGTTTTTCTTTCTTGCTACTGAGATAGCTCCATTCCCTTGATCCGTATGGCCTAACTGCTATAAATGCCCCCCGACCAACCCACCGACGACCGATCGACCACAACAATGGAATAAGAATACGGATTTGTTTTGCGCTGAAAAAAGTAAATAAAATAAATTAATAGAAATAAGAAATGATAGTTGCCAAGACAATAACAAAAACAACAAGAATATTACAATATTGAACTGCGAACCACTGGCGGACGGACGTTCAGACAGACTTGACTCCACCCAATATCCATTCTTATCCATTTGGACTACCGAAGTCGAAAGGCTTAATTTGTTGTACGGCAGCTACGAAATGCCAACTTCGGCTGAAGGTTGTGGCTGCTGTTACAGTTCTTTTGCGGTTGTTAGCGGCTGTCGAGCCATGCCATGCCTTACAAAGGTGAGATTGTTTTAATGAATGGGAAATTGTTGGCCAATTTGTTACACATTTCAAGCCAGCCAGCCGACCAACCAGCCAGCCTGCTAGTCAGCTCTTTGAAAGCTGCCTGACTTGCCTAGGCTATCTGAAGTGACAGGCAGAAACAATTAATGTTAACCACACCAAATACAGGTTGTTGTCGTCGAGATTTTTTTTTTATTATTTTTTGAAAAGGTGTATCTATATTAAAATTTACTTTTCAAAATTAATCATATGGAAAAGGTGGGAATTATTATTGAGTTATTAAATGGCAATAATTATAACATTCCTATAGATAAGGAAGTCGTAGAAAGTGAAATAGAGGAGCGAACAGAAATGTGGGAGATTAAGAACACCTTCGACCAGAAAATGCGCATATTAGCTGTTTGTATTGATATCGTGGGAATTTTGGCAATGTGGGCACAAAAGCCTTTATTTTACCTTTGGATACGTTTCGATCCGACTAGACGGACAAGCTCCAGCCTACACGACGTAACCATCAGGGTCTAAGAACACCGCAAGGAGATATGAATAGTGCTCATAGTTATATGATTTCTGCATTTTATGAATGCAATTCATAACACTTTAAATATTGGTTTCTTTTCAGAGAGAGAGAGAGAGAGAGAGAGAGAGAAAGAGATAGTGAAAAAACAACTTTGGAGTGTGTGTTGTTTTGGTGATGGGTTTGTTATATTGTATTTAGCATTTCTATCAAAATAATTTGTAAAATACATATGCGAATTTTGAAACACCTATCCAGAGTGTCTGAAATGAAGATACAATGGAATACAAAACTAGTCACAATCGACTATGTGGAAAATCGCTGGTTGTTAGAAACAGTAGGAGGAGAGAGAGGAAAAATTAGCGCAAAAAGTAGCAAAGAAGAGCGAAATAGGAAAATAGTTGTGATATTAATGAAATCATTTGGAAAAAAATAGTGGCATTCTCATGGTTATATGGTTTTTTTTTTTTCTTGTATGAAAAAGAGAGAGAGAGAGAGAGAGAATCTAGACGGGGCTGACCATATGATAAAACAACTTCCACGAAAATGTGTGTTTCTTTGGTACTTCATTTTGTTATATTGTATTTAGCATTTCTAGAGGTCAACAAATGTTACTAATATTCAGTACAGCTCTTCTGATTACTTGTTAAGATTCCCTTCACCATGGGTTGTGTTGTGATGTTCGGCTTTCAATTGTGGTCTATAGATCGACTCACACAAAACACATCTGATCATCACCGAAAGTTATATTCGTTGTCCTTGATCATACCTGGATCCTCGTGGAAAAATTCAAAGCGATCAGAGCTATATTTCGGCCCTCTAGTGTGGTAATGGGTTACTAAATAATATATGAATACGTAAGCACCTGTAAATATTTACGTGTATCTCCCATATCCGAGTACATACGACAATATAATTTGCAACAATTTAAAGGTCAACCACTCCTTTTGGTTATATAATCAACTTCTCGGGTCTATGTCCTTCAGGGATACATTTACGCTATAGAATGCAAATTTTGTCCTTTTTCACACAAAAGTCAGGGTTCATTTGACCAGCTAAATATTGACCGATCTTTATCAAAACAGGCATGCTTATTCTTTGGACCGATCCGCTTCTCCATGTAAAAATTAGCGATGTTAGGGCCATAATTGCGGCCTCTGGAGCGATCAGAAAAAACCGACAAAAATTAAATATTTGGTCCTTTTCATCCCCAAAATATTAATCGATATTTACCAAAAAATAGTTTTATTAATTGGCTTGAAATTTGGTCCATAACTGTCGTCTGTATCGTATTTACAAATTATAATGAACAAATGAATAGACGGACGGACACACATGTCTCGATCGACTCAGCTAGTCGAGATATGACGATCGGTATACTTAACGGTGGTATAGGGTATACTTAAAGGTGCAACGCATCAATATTTCGCTGACAACATAGTTGTGTAGGGTATAAAAATATTCATATTCATTAAATTTGTTCGCTCCGCAAAAGAACTAGGTTATTCCAGAGTTCCTTTTGGTTCAATCGTAATTTTTACGCGTCAAGTAATGAACAGGAAGATTAGGTGTAAGATTGTATTAGAAGGAATTAGGTGAACGAGCGCACGAAAGAGCTGGAATAATTTATTTGAACTAGTTCGTTCCGGAATGAAGAATTATTGGATTCTACACCTAATAATACTATGGAAAATCCAAATGAATATTAAATTACTTAACTGACTGACACTAAATGTGCCGTAAGTAAATATCGAGAGAAAGAGGAGAGAAAGAAGAGCAATCGCTGGACCTATTCCCGTGCCACTATCAAGCTTTTGCAAACCTTCGAACTCAATGCTTGGAAAATTATATACTCTTCATGAGCTTTATGACATATGAGGGTATGAATGGAAAAGACTCCCTCCGCTAAATGGCAGGTCTATTTAAAATTTGTCAATCAGTAAAAGTAAATATTCTTCATCAAAATAAAATTCTATGTCAGTTAAGTCATCTTCGTCTGAACGTCAGTTGAAATCACATAGAATGTTGAAAAAATCGGACCAAATTTTGTTATCGTTAGAAAACTTGTTCAACATGGGAAGTACAGCCACATATGCTCGGCATTTTGAACCATTTTTCCAACGGAATGGGTAGAAGATCTCCCACACCAAAAATTCTCCATTTTGAACCAAGTTTCGTAATAGACCCCATATAACACAATCCCCCATTATTAGTTGTTTTTCCCGAAAGAATTGGCTCACCTTTGATATTTTGGGTTCCCATTCAATATTGATAGACGTTTCTATTTTTATTGGGAGATAAATCTTCCTACCACATATCGGTCGATTTTTGGGCATAGACCGCATATAAATGTCCAGTCCCTTTATAGGCATTTTTATGGTCCTGGGCAATAGACTATGTGCTATGATTACGAAGTGAGTGTCATTTGACATTCAAGAACCTTGATGGGTAAATTACTTCTTCACAGGACATTTGAAATATACGTATATGTTGCTACATAGGCTCTAGGCAAAAACGTTCGGTATGTTCATGGTACTAGTCCAATTTTCAAACCTAAGAGCGATTGGTATTTTTTTCTCCTGGGCGTAATTTACCGTGACATAGCCGCCATGTAAAAGTCTCGATCGGTTTCACGTATTTTGAATGTCCACATCATTTTGGAGATATAAAAATACGCTCCTGCCGAACTTAACGACATTTTCACTGTACTATATCTTATGCAATTTCTTTCTACTGTCCGATACTTTTATATTTACACTTTAAATATTTCCATTTTTGGAAAATCCGCTCGTGACTATTTGTTTTGAATATCTGTCTCAAATCTAGCCGTAGTCCCTTGTGAATTTCCACAAAACAACAACAATTTCGTTTTAACTAATTCTTAGAATAAATCTTCCAGCTAATAACTGTTAAGGTACTTTACATGAAGGCTTAAGTTCTTCCATTGATTTTACTGACTTACCTTGGAATTCGAATTCACCACCAGTTTAAACTAAGCACGTAAATGAATTTGCATTCTGCATTACAATCGAAACGTCAACGAAGTTCATTCAATTCATGTTCCAATACTAAATAGATAGAAAAAAAACTATTGGAATATAATAAAAATTAATTTGAATTTAATTAAACCTTTTTTTGTTTTCTCGGACACATGGGACACGATTTGCTGTTCCTTTCTCTCTCTCTCCGAATGGGAATGGCCATGGGGTTTTTGCAGAGAGTGAGCGCACAACAAAAATTGTAAACAATTTAAATTAAATAATAATATTGGCATTTTTTATTGGAATTACATTAACAACAAGAAATCTAATGATGCAATTATCTTGTAATGGAATCTGAGCCTGAGTCAAAACCCCATATTATTTAAGTGGTTGTCGGAATTTGCATATTAAAACGTCATTGCTCAGTCAAGAATGTAGTTAGTTCCCAGGTTTAAAACAATTTTAACGGAATTTAAAGAATAAGTGAAAGTAAATTCTATGAATGACCATTTAGACCGAAATTTTCAGAATGCGAATTTTTAAAATAGTATTTTTCTATGACCAATAGACCATGAATTAGAATCTTAAGAATATTGTTGCCAGTACCACCTAAGCGTAGATTTTTTAAAGAATATGTTTTCATGGCCTCCAAGGCGTAGATCTTATAAAGATTATTTTTTCAAGGACCACCAAGGCGTAGATTTTTTAAAGAATAGTTTTTCAAGGACCACTAAGGCGTAGATTTTTTAAAGAATACTTTTTCAAGGACCACCAAGGCGTAGATTTTTTTAAGAATATTTTTTCATGGACCACCAAGGCGTAGATTTTTTAAAGAATATTTTTTCAAGGACCATTAAGGCGTAGATTTTTTAAAGAATATTTTTTCAAGGACCACCAAGGCGTAGATTTTTTAAAGAATATTTTTTCAAGGACCACCAAGGCGTAGATTTTTTAAAGAATATTTTTTCAAGGACCACCAAGGCGTAGATTTTTTAAAGAATATTTTTTCAAGGACCACCAAGGCGTAGATTTTTTAAAGAATATTTTTTCAAGGACCACCAAGGCGTAGATTTTTTAAGAATATTTTTTCAAGGACCACCAAGGCTTAGATTTTTTTTAATAATATGTTTTTAAGGACCACCAAGGCGTAGATTTTTTTTAATAATATGTTTTTAAGGACCACCAAGGCGTAGATTTTTTTAAGAATATTTTTTCAAGGACCACCAAGGCGTAGATTTTTTTAAGAATATTTTTTCAAGGACCACCAAGGCGTAGATTTTTTAAAGAATATTTTTTCAAGGACCACCAAGGCGTAGATATTTTAGATATTTTAAAGAATATTTTTTCAAGGACCACCAAGGTGTAGATATTTTAAAGAATATTTTTTCAAGGACCACCAAGGCGTAGATTTTTTTAGTAATTTCTTAATCCCCTATTATCTTCTGTAGTAGACCTCAACTTCCATTTCCAAGATCTTTTTCATACTTGCCTCATATATAAAGATAGTCAGCCAGCCAATGATGCCATTAGATTAACTTTGTTTTGTATCATCACGAGACAACGGCGACATCGTCGTGGATGTCATTGTCGTCGACATCATCATCAAAGCGTTGTTGGACGCCCATAAAATAACAAACTAATAAAGTCATAAATGTCCATAAATATTTTTTTGGTTTTTTTTTGTCCCGCATTTGTGTGTAATATAGGCGTTGCAAGAGATCTCTACTTCTTTTCCGTTTTTCCATTTTTTGGATTATTTATTTGCCATTTTATAATAATTGTAAGTGCTACATGCTTTATTTGCCTCGAATTGTGTGTCTCGCTCTTTTTTTAGTTAAATTTATAATTTGACATTTATTTATATTTTATTGTAATTTATTGCACACACACATTCGATTTAGAGAGGCGGTGGTTGTGGCTACCACCAGCCACCAACATGCTGCTGCAGTAACGCCAGACAAAAGTCCAACTCTTGAGACAGACGGACAGATGACTCAGAGCGAAATGACATTGGCCTGGTGCACACTTTTTTCTCAGTTATTAAATTACTTTATTATTATCTCTTTTTTTGGGAATGAAAATATCATTTTAATTTGAATTTTACAAGTACGTAATTATATTTTCGTGATAAAAAATAATTTGGGGAGGGGTTAGAGTATTTAATTGGTTGAATTTATAACGTTTAAATATTTCTGCAGTTATAGAAAGAAATTAAAATTTAGGCAGTATTATTCAGTTACAAATAAAATACACTATTTTAGTTCGTTGGTTCCTTCTGAATTTATTCAAGACAGCATTACCCAGGACCCTTTTAACGAAATATTTTTATCTGTTACCGCTTTAAACATTTTATGTTGCTTCTGCTTTAAATTTTTTCCTAAATATCATTGTGCCACCCTCAACCCCACAACCACATACATTATAAATGATGGCGACACCATTCCCAAGTTTGTAAGGATTGCTTACACCAAAGCTATACGAACGCCGTTTAGGCACTCGCTGTATTGTTGTTTGACATATCCCCACGCATAACTCACGCAACATAGTTAGATGTTAGATAAGTGTGCGAGTAATGTTTATGTATGTATGTATATCCCATGCATATGTCTCCATCTTTTAGGTATTTTGGATTAAGCTATAACAACAAATAGAATGGTGGCAGTACGTCATCACTTTGGAAAATCTCTTTCAGCAGGATAGGAGATAGAGAAAAATCTGATTTCTTTTATGGTGAGTGATTTATTGTAGCTCTTCAGAATAAAAAGAATTTCTTTAATGGAATAGTGAAAGTACTTTTTGACGTCAGAGTGTGAGGATTTCGTTGTAGATATACAATACCTTTCAGACTGTCTGCAGACTGACAGAGCAGATCTCTATGGCCTATTTGAAGGACCAAAAAGCCGTTGAATTTTTACAAAATATTGTATAAAGGATAATTTTTTATCAGGACTAATTAGAGTATAGATTTTTTTTCAAGTTAGTTTTTTTCAGGACTGGATTTTTTATAGAACTATCAGAAGGTAGATTTATTTACAAAGATTTTTAAAGATCCAACATGGTATAGATTTATTTATAGTATATTTCCGATGATCCAGAATGGCATATATTTATTTAAGGAACTTTTTTGAAAGACTATCACAGTGTAGATTTTTTAAATAATATTTTTTTTCGGAGCAGATTTATTTACAGAATATTTTTGGAAGGACTATCAGAGTTTAAATTTATTTAAAGAATCTCTTGTGGAGGACTTTTAGAGCGTAGATTTAATTAATGAATATTTTGGAGTACTATCAGAGCGTAGTTTTATTCAAATAACATTTTTCAAGGATATTTATTTAAATAGTATTTTTATATTTATTTAAAGAACAATTTTTAAAGGACCAGCAGAGGCTAGATTTATTTAAAGAATATTTTTTGAAAGACCAACGGATTAAAAATCTATTAGGCCGGTCGTCAAAAATGTCGATAAAATCGGAGCAATGATCGAAGTTGACCGGCATGTTAGCAGTCGTAACATCGCTCAGGGGCTAAAAATCGACCATAAAACTATTTTAAACCATTCACACAAAGCTGGATTCAAAAAGAACCTGGATGATTGGGTGCCACACCAATTAACAGACTAAAATACGATGGATCGAATTTAGATTTATTTACAAAAAATTTCTGAAGGTCCAACATGGCGTACATTTACTTTACGCATTATAAGAATATTTTAAGAAAAATAATTTACAAAAAAATTTTGGCATAGATTTATTTAAACAACTTTTTGGAAAGGCTATCAGTGCGGAGATTTTTTTAAAAAATAATTTTTTGTTGGATTATATTCGAAGGGCCAGCTGATGTTAGACTTATTTAAAGTAAATTTGTTGAATGACCAACGGGTTAAAGATATATTAGGTTGGGGAGAAAGAAATTGGCCGGAGAAATGAACGAAGTTAACCGGCATGTTAGCAGTCGTAACATCGTCTACTAGCTAAAAATCGTAAAAAACTGTTTTAAACCATTTACACAAAGCTGGATTCAGAAAGAGGCTCGATGTTTGGGTGCCACACCAATTAACAGGATGAATTTCGAATTTGAAATTTTGTGCGAAGCCATTTGGATTCGAATTAGACGGAATGAGATAGAGCCATTTCTTAAACGGATGGTGACTGGAAATGAGAAATGGATTACATACGATAACCCTGTGCGGAAACGATCGTGGTTAAACAGTAGTGATAGAGCCATTTCTTAAACGGATGGTGACTGGAAATGGATTACATACGATAATCCTGTGCGGAAACGATCGTGGTTAAACAGTAGTGATAGAGCCATTTCTTAAACGGATGGTGACTGGTTAAACAGTAGTGAATCACCTCAAACGGCCAGGGAGGTTCTGCTATGCATTTGGCTGGAGAGGATTATTTACTATGAGTTGCTTCCATATGGCCAAACGCTAAATTCTGATCTCTACTACCAAAAACTGGACCGTTTGAAGATAGCAATTGACCACAAATGGCCAAAATTACCCAAAAGGAGAGGTGTCGTGTTTCACCAAGACAACGCTAAGACACCCACATCTACAGTGACTCTGCAGAAACTTCGGGAGCTTGGTTGGGAAATTTTAATGCATCTGCCATACATTCCGGATTTGGCACCAAGCGATTATTATATTTTTCTTGCATTGCAGAACTTCTTTAATGATAAAAAAAAGAATTGTGAAAATCGACTACTAGATGTTTTTGAAATAGACAGCATGACTTCTATGACTTCTACAACAAAACGGTGCATATGTGGCCCAAATCGGACATATAAAAATAATGAATTTATTTTTCCCCAACCTAATATTTAAGTATTAGGTTTATTGAAATAATAAAACTAACAAGGCGTAGATTTATTTTAAAAATGTTTTTCAAGGATCAAGGGAGCGTAGATTTGTTTTAAAAATGTCTTTCATAATATAATATATCTTTTAATTCAAGCTGTGGTGATCCTTGAAAATAAGATATTCTTTAAAAAATCCACGGTGGTCCTTAAAATATTATTTGCAAAAATTCTTTAAAAAATCCACGCTTCGGTGGTCCTTAAAAATATCCTTTGCAAAATTCTTTAAAAAATCCACGCTTCGGTGGTCCTTGATAAAATATTCTTCAAAAAATCCACGCCTTGGTTGTACTTGAAAAATAATATTCTTTAAACCAGTGAGCGGAGCAGTATTGTCTGACGGGGCCGACCTTATGATACCCTACTTCCACGGAAATATAACTTTCTGTAGTTCTATATTCTGAGCATGGGCAATATTTCGCGATATTTGCACGATATTAACCGACTAGAGGGCAACAAATATTACTAATATTCAGTACAGCTCTTCTGATTACTTGTCAAGATTCCCTTCACCGTTGGTTGTGTTGTTATGTTCGCCTTTCAATTGTGGATCGACTCAAAAAACACAAACAAATAAGTTTTCTGTCCTTATCATCCCAATATTATTATCTGACCAACACCGAAAATTAAAGGTGTTGCCCTTGACTAGTTTGGTAATGGGGTTCTAAATAATATATTAATACATAAGACCTGTAAATATTTAAGTGTAACTCCTGCATCCAAGTACATACGACAATATCAATTTAAAGGTCAACCACTCCTCTTGGATATAATATAAATTTATCGGCTCTATGTCCTTCAGGAGTAAATATATACGCTATAGAATACAAATTTTGTCATTTTTCACACAAAAGTCGGGGTCTATTTTACCCGCGAAATATTGACCGGCCTTTATCAAAACAGACATGCTTATTCTTTGGCGCGATCCCCTTCCCCATGTAAAAATTCGCGATGTTTGGGCCATAATTGCGGCCTCTGGAGCGACCAGAAAAATAACGTTTTTGTAAATATAACGTTTTTTGGTCCATTTCATCCCCTAAATATTAACCGATCTTTACCAAAAACATTAGGGGTCTTTATTGGCCAGAACCCATCCTACATACAAAATGTCGTGAAGATTGGTTCATAACTATGGCCTGTATCGTGTTTACAAATTATTATGGACAGACGAGAGAGATATGACGATCGGTATACTTAAAAGTGGGTCTAGGACCAATATTTCGCGGCGTTACAAACTGTTGGGGCTGCACAAAGCTATAATAACCTGACAACATAGTTGTGTAGGGTATAAAAATCCATGCTTTGGTAGTCCTTGAAAAAATATTCTTTAAAAAATCCACGTATTGGCAGTTCTGTAAAAAATTTTCTTTAAAAATCAACGCTTTAGTAGTCCTTGAAAACATTTTTTTTTAAATCCACCCTTTGGTCGCCCCTGAAAAAAAAATCTTTAAAAATCCAAACTTTGGTTGTCTTTAAAAAATACAATCTTTAAACAAATCCATACTTTGGTGGTCCTTGGAAAAATATTAGTTATAAAATTCACTCTTTAGTTTTAATTGAATAAAAATATGTTTTTAAAAAAATCACGCTTTTGTAGTCCTTGAAAAAATATTCTTTATAAAAACCACGTTTTGGGGACCATTGATAAAAAACTCTATGAAATGGTTAAGCTTTGTTTGTCCTTGAAAATCTATGCTTTAAATGCATTTTTTAGTTCTTTAAAAAATCCAACAAATCCAAAAAAATATATTCTTTAAACAATTCAATTTATATTTTTTAATCAATTCTTTGGTGGTCCTTGAATAAATATTCTTTCTCAAAATCCTCCGGTTGCTGCTCTGTGAACAAAATTGTTTCAAAAATCTACGCTTTGGTGGTCCTGAAAAATACTGTTTTTAAAAAATCCACGTTTTGGTGGTCTTTGTAAAAAAATTGATAGTCAGAAAATATTCCAACTTCGAATCATTTTACCTTCGTTTCAACTCTGTTTTATTATTTTTTCAAAAGCGTAATATTAGCGATTAATATACCTACTTAAAGAATGTGTCAAGCTTAAATAAATCTTTTGCTACAAATCCCAACATCTGACCAACCCCCTCCTTTATGCTGAAGAACTTTTTCCTCCATACTTCATATTTATTTTGCCCTGTCTTCGGCAAATATTGAATGTTGTTGTTGTCTAGTACAAACAAATCGAAATCACATCACACTGAATTATCACCAAAAACCAACTTCACGGGGGAGCCATAAATTTGTCTTGCCAAATACTGGCGGAATGACCATAAGGCCATGAATATTTGTCGTTGCTGTTATCAGAAAAAAATCAAATGATGGTCACATATTTCGGGATATATACGAATATACATATGTTGCCGGCTTTTTGTTGTTGTTCGTGGGGTTATGGTAATGTTATGTAGCATGTGGCATTATCCCCTACCAATTACTTATTTTTAGGGCAGGCAAACGGTTTTTTTCTTTCGTTAAACGCCCTTTAGCAGTCTGCCAGGCCGGCTGACTGACTGCCTCGCTCCAAAATGGAGTAGATAAATACCCCAAGATAGCAAATGTTATGATGTTATGGCAATCTAATGTTGTTATGTTGGTGGTGTTGTTGTTGTTCTTGTTTCATAAATAACATCGCGCCAGATCGGCACATGTTGTTTTGTGTTGGGGTGTTAAATATGTTGGCAAACATTTACAATTTGTTGAACATCCCAAGTACCATTCATAATTACCCAGAAAACATCCAAGCCAAAGCGAAAATGTTTTTTTTTCTACAAATTTTTGTTTTATATAATTGGTAGAATTTTGATTGTTTCCCATAAATCTATTTGACTCGTTATGTGATTTTTTGTATTTATGTATTGCTCCAAGATTTGTGGTCATTTTTGGAGATTTTTTTGTTCTAAGAATTTGTATTAGTAATTGAGAAAATATTTTGAAAATGAATTTAAATAGAATCGACATTGCCAATACTTAGGCAAAAAATTAATCAAATCTAGATCTGGAAAAAATCCCACATTTTTTTGGATCTTAAAAATATATTCTTTAAATAAATGTAGTATCTTCTGGTTCTTGCCAAAAAAAGTCAATAAATCGTGGTTCTTTTGGGGCTTTTATTCTTTAGAGGTGTGTGATAAAAAAACTCTTCGGTGGCCTTTGAAAAAATATTATTTAAAAAATCCAAAAATTGCTGGTCCTTTTGAAAACTATGGTTTATAAAATTTACATAAGTCTACATAAGTCTTATTTGCGCTCATGCTCCGACGGAAGACAAAGACAAACAGACCAAAGACATATTTTACAAGCGCCTGGAAACAGAATAGGTTACCGCTGCCCTGGTCATGACATTAAAATTCTGCTAGGTGATTTTAATGCAAAAATTAAAAGGGAAAATATTTTAAGTCCCAACGTCGGAAAATTCAAAAATGGTAGTTCGCAGCACCAGTTTCAAGCATTTCGATATACATAAGGCCACCAGGATTGTTCTTGATCAAGCACCGAGAAATCAAATTGATCATGTCGTGATAGACGGAAGGCATTCATCCAGTGTATTAGACGTTCGATAGATCTGAGGAGCGAATATCGATTCGGACCATTACCTTGTGGCAGCCAAGGTTCGCACCCGTCTTAATGTAGCAGCGAAGGTGTGATCTAGAGTTGTGTCGTTCCGGAACGAACTAGTTCAAAGGAATTATTCCGATCCAAGAACGATCAGAACTAGGTCCAGATCTTTCGTTCACCTAGTTCCTTTCTCTCCAGTCGTTCCTTCTTGCTCTCGTTCACATAGTTCCTTTTTCTCGCTCGTTACTCTTTGCTCTCGTTCCTTTTGCTTCGTCGTTCTTTTTGGCTCCATTGTTAAATTCGTTCCACCAACTCATAAATGTCAATATTTTTTGCTCCCGTTGTTAATTTCGTTGCACTAGAGTGTATTTCAAGCAAAAAAAAAAAAAAAGAAGCATGAACGATAGTATTGACCGAACGAACTGTCGTGTATCATTGTGAACTAAAAGGAACTATGGAACTAAAGAAACGACCTAGTTCCTTTTGCGGAGCGGACCGAAAAAGATCGAACAACTCAAGGAACTAGATTGCCCAACTCTAGTGTGATCTAATAAAACACGGAAACTCCACGTCGAAATGCTGCAAAAACAACAGATAGCAGAAGCTTACTTGACGAAAGAACTCCTTGCCCCGATAATAATATAGAAGCACAATGACAAAGAATTGCCCCCTCCCTACGAACTGCAGCAAAAGCAACACCTGGGTGTCGAAAGACACCATGAAGAAACCCGTGGTACGATCAGGAGTGTCGTAATGCTACTGATGGGAAAACGTAGTGTGTAGGGAAATCCTGTGAGAAAAGGAGAGACGTATTTTCAGAAAAAAAAAATAAGAAAGAACAATAAAAACGTGAGCGCGAGCGCGAGCAAATCAAGATGTACAGGAGCTAGAATAAAGTCCGGAAATTGTATCAACGAGTAAAACACCAAACCGGTTCAGGCAAATCCTCCTGTAGAGATGAAGATGGAAACCTGGTGACAGATACAGATAACGTGTTCAGGATCTAGAAGGAGCATTTTGCAAAGCTTCTGATATCAAATAGTGGCGCTGAAGAAGATACCCCAGAACCGATAAGAGATGACGGTATAGAGTGTATACCACTTAGCCAAGATGAGGTCAGAATAGCAATTTATCGGCTGAAGAACAATAAACCAGCAGGTACCAGCCGAACTATTCAAGACCGATGGTCAGATGCTGGTCAGGAGCATGCAGCAGCTAATTAGTACAATTTGGCTAGAGGAATGCATGTCCAATGATTGGAACCTTAGCATCCTGTGTCCCGAGCACAAAAAAGGAGACATTACGATATGTGCCAACTATAAAGGAATAAGTCTCCTTCCCATCTCATATAAAGTGCTATCCAGCGTGCTGTGTGGACGACTGAAGCCAATAAACAATGACATTATTGGACCATATTAATGCGGTTTCAGGCCATACCATAAAGCCGCATTAAATAGTCCTATCCGTTCAGATGTGTTTAAAGTCATGTCTGCGTTCGGCATTACTGCAAAATTATTACGGCTACACAGGATAACTTTAACTGGCACAAGATTAGCAGTTCAAGTCTTTTTTAAAATGTATTAGTATTTTTAAACAAATTCAAGCTATGTACTCGTAGGTTCTTTGAGAACAATTTTTAATAAATTTACTCCCTGTTAAGCCTTCAAAAAATATTTTTTAGAATAAATCTCGGCTTTGTAGGTCCTCCCAAAATATTTTTTAAATAAACCTATACTCCTAAAAAATACAATATGATCTAAAGAAATACACGCTTGTAATTAGTTTAATAAATCTACGCTCTTTAGGTCCTTTAAAAAAAAAAATATATATATATATATATATACGCTCTTTGGTCATTCAAAAAATATTCTATAAATACCTAACTATTTCTATTATCCCTTTGTGGCCATTAGCTATTATTTTTTGCAGAAAAAAAATCCTTCGTCTAGTCACCAGAGATCAATCCCTTTTGCAAAAATTGCACAAAATTTTGTCATATATCAAAACAAAATATTGACAACCCTAGGCATTGATATTGTAAACAATATCATATTTAATAGACAAAATAACAACAATAACATCAACCAAAAAAGAAAAATAACTTACCACAATAATAAGACAGACGCCGATGACATGATGACAACACAGGGACGCGCAACACACACACACAAATAAATAGTGAAATAGACGCCCTCATATCGCCGACACGAGTTGTGAATAAAAACAAAACAAAATTCGGCAACATTCATAAATTTTTATCTTTATTAAAATCTTAATTGGCTTAACAGAAATTACACGAATCCATGTTCAAAAAATAAGTACCAACCACAAAAACAACACAACGACTACAATATGAAGTCGTGGTGGGTACGAACCAAAATCCAGATATACTTTAAAGGAACATTTCCCCCCTTAAATTTTTGAATATTTATTTTAATTGTTCAGAATTGTTTGAGATTTTGTCAAAATTTCGAAGCAAAACATTTAGTAAAAATTATTGAATTGAATTTAATTGTTTGATAATCGTAAGGGTCCAAAGATGGTTTTGGAATCTGAAAAGAATGAGTCATAAAATGAACTTAAAGGGACAAATGAAAAAGAAAATAATAATTAATGTCAATATTAAGAGAAATTGAAGTAATGAAAATGGTAAATTTTTTTTTCGGAATTACAACATTCTGCAGTAAATAGTGACTTTTCTTTTAACAAATATTTTGAATAAGTATAAATTCTGTAGGCCCTTAAAAAATATTTTTTAAACCAATCTATACAATCAGCCTTATTCTGGATGTCAATTCCACGTGAATTTACTCGCTCTTCCCCTTCGTCTTATTCTGAACAACATTTTTGTGTGAATTTTTTCTCATTCTCCCTTATTCTGAATGAAGTTCGAAAGCGAAAAAATTCGCTTTGGGGAAAAATTAGGTATTCTGGATTACAGGGAGTAGGAGAATGAGATGAAATTTTGTGCGAATTTTTTCGCTAATAAATTCAAAGTCAGTTGACTACAAAAACATAAGTAATAAATATTTTTATGAAAAATATTAACACAATACTTATTCTATGACGATTTAGAATATTATAAATGATAGTAAGCAAATATTTATCTGGATAACAGCAAATAAAATGCCTTTGGAAATCCTATTGATAATGATGCATGCTGAACCAAATATTGCCAAGGAATGTATAAAGGTAATAATGAATATTTAAGTCGAGTTTGATGCATTTTGGATGCGAAAAACAGACATTTTGGGTGAGGATCTGTCTCTCAAGAAAAAAATTCTAGAAAAACCAAATTTGCCTAATGAGCCGTTTAACAGTGAAAAACTTAAATAAAGTTTATGAAACACCACAAAAAAAAACTACAAAAAAAATTTTTTTTTCAAAATTATCGTTTGCATTATTTGAAGGAAGAAATAAAGGAGTAGGAGCATAACAGGCCACTTTAAGAATTTGGAGAGATAAAATATCGAAATTAAATAAAAAGGCACCAATTATGTGCCTGTGTTTTTGCCATCATAAAAAATGTTCTTTTATTTGTAATCTATTGTATGCAGTTGTTGTACCAAAGTGCATCAAAACAATGAACAGCTGTTTCACATGTCGTATTGTAGGTTGCCATATTTTTAAACTTTAATTAATTTTCTTTTAATTACAAAGCATTTATAAAGCGGATTCTTGATATTTCACATTTGTATTGTTATAAAGTTTAAACAACAATAACATGTATCAATTTTTAATAAAATAATCAATAAATAAAATATTGAAAAATAGTACACAATTAAATTACAATGGGGCAACACACATTACAACTTAAATTACAATATGGCAACACACATTACAACTTCAATTATAATATGGCAACACGAATCTTTTTTTCAACCACCATTTTCGAAAACTCGAATCCGCATCTCGCATTTTTTGCGTCTCCCTATTCATTCAGAATAAGGCGAGAATGTGAAAGCGAAAATTTTTGTATATGCGAGATATCTCCCAGCGAATATCCAGAATAAGGCTGAATATTTATACCCTTCACCACACTGTGGTGCAGGGTATTATGTCTATGTGCATATGTTTGTAACAGGTAAAAGGAATCGAGATATACCTATGGTTTCTTTTGAGAATAGGCATGTCCATTTGTCCGTCCGTCCTTCCATGTATTTTTATTAACAAAGTACAGGTCGCATTTATGATCCGATTTGGATGAACTTTGGCACAGTTCACTTATTTGGCCCAAGGACGATCCATATTGAAATTGGAGAAAATCGGTTAAGATTTAGATATAGCTCCCATAAATAGTTTCGTCCGATTTTATGTAAATGATGCACCAAACTCCTAATATTTGTCCGATTACGACAAAATTTTGCACACAGTACTGAATTAGGTCCAGACTAATGTATGCGAAGTTTTGTTGAAATCGGTTCAGATTTAGATATAACTCCCATATATACAGTCGTCCGATTTTATGTGAATGTTTTCAAAGCGGTCTTCTTTTTAAACAAATCTATGCTGTGCTTGTTTTTCAAAAATATCTTCTAAACAAATCATAACTGTGGTTGTCCTTTAAAAATAAAAACGCTCTGTTGTTCCTTGAAAAGAATTTTTTATATAAATCTACCCTTTGTTGCTCCTTCATAAAATATTTTTGTAAAAAATCTACACTCTGTTGTTCCCTCAAAATTACTTTTTTATATAAATCTATGCTCTGGTGCTCCTTG
Organism: Musca vetustissima; assembly: GCF_032173495.1. Classification (NCBI taxonomy): domain Eukaryota; kingdom Metazoa; phylum Arthropoda; class Insecta; order Diptera; family Muscidae; genus Musca; species Musca vetustissima. Next base: position 147,683 of record NW_026879908.1, read on the forward strand.
GTAATTCAAAAAATTTTCTTTGAAAAATGTACGCTATGCTGGTCCTTACAAATATTTTTAAATAAATCTACACCCTACCTATCTTTCCTTTAAAATATATATATATTTTTAATAAAACTAACTCTGAACCAAATTAAGAAAAACATATTTTTTAATAAATCTGCGCTCTGTTGGTCTATCAAAATTAATATTTTGTTATTTTTTTCACTTATTTTCATTCAAAATATTTACATCAAATTAAAATTTTAACAATCTTGAGGAAATAATCTTGACTACTACACCAACCGTTAAATATTATTATTTTAAATAGTTCGCATTTTGAAAAACCCCACATTGGCTGACCACACAAATTCCCATTTCATGGGAAAAACACACTTTGGTTTTCATAATCTTGTCCATGAGGAAATTTATGTCGAATAACGACTTAAAGTCTGATATTTCATTTGATAAATGTTATGTTTTGAGAAAAAAATTATACGTACGATTTTTTCTTCTCGAAATTATGGTTAATTATATGGTATATGCGCAAAATATTGTTTATCTTAAAACCACAAGATATACGTATGGTATGGTGTGGAATTAAATATAAGGTCATTAAAAATATAATTCGATAAAGCTAAAGAAAAAAATTATAAATTATATGTTTTAATTTTATATTCGATATTGAAATGAGGACAAGTATTATGATGGGGATTTCTATTTTGTGAAAAGAGTGTGGGAAGTAATAAATAAACGAAATTCTTACAAATAGTCCTAGATTTTTAAAGAAATATTTTCTCAAGGATTGTCCTAACAATAGGCGTGGATTTTTAAAGAAATATTTTCTCAAGGATTGTCCTAACAATAGGCGTGGATTTTTAAAGAAATATTTTCTCAAAATGAATTTTTTCTCAAAAATTGTCCTAGCAATGGGCGTGGATTTTTAAAGATATATTTTCTCAAGGATTGGCGTGGATTTTTAAATTAATTTTTTCTCAAAAATTGTCCTACCAAAATGCGTGGATTTTTAAAGAAATATTTTTACAAGGATTGTCCTAACAATGGGCGTGGATTTTTAAAGAAATATTTTCTCAAGGATTGTCCTAACAATAGGCGTGGATTTTTAAAGAAATATGTTCTCACACTTTACATAAATATAACTAAAATAGTACAACAATCTCTTAAAAATTAGCACCCTATTCCGCATCATAGATCACTAATGGATTAAATTGCATATGTGTCATATGCCTTTACCATAGAAAACTATAAACTATGAATGATTCAATTAACACATATTATTTTATGATTAGTTTTAATTAGTTGATGTCAGAGAAAAAAGAAAGAGTTCACAACTCCAAAGAAGTTTGCCATATCATTCTCCATATAATGAAGTACACACGCTTACGCATATATAAACACCATCTCGAACCAATCCATTTCGATTTTTTTTTAGTTTATGTTTAACTAATTAATTTACAACTGACATTTTAAAACTAAATAAAAAATTTTGTTAAAACGCGCAGAAATTATTTTTTGTGGCCTAAAAGCAATTTTTCGATTCACAATTCTAGTTTTCTTGTTGTTAACACCAGTTTTTTTTTTTTTTTTTTTTTTTTTTGGTGGAGGGATTTCGGAAATGGCAGTTTGTGTTCAGGTTGTTGTTTTTATTTAGTTATAACATTTGTTTACGTTGATTTTTTCCTAGTCACGTGTTGTCCATCTATTATTATGCAGTGTCATACGTAAACAATAAATTGACGATATATCATATTAATAAATATTGAAATGGGTCAAAAAAGTATTTCACGGAATAAAATAGGCTTAGTGTCTTCATGACACATAAATTATGGAATTTTTCAATATTTATTGTGCTATGGATTATATGGACTATAATTTATTTTTTTAGTTCATTTTATCTTATTTTTTTTTCAATTTAAATTCTCATTTATTGCGACCCATCTCAATGTGGCTCGTTGATATCACATTTCAAAATTTTCTTTACACACAATAACACTAACAAAATGCCAATAAACTTTACCGTATCGAATAGAATGCAACAAGTTTTCAGTTTATTGGTCTCAATTGTTTCAATTTATATAGTATTGCAAATAAACGTCTGGGCGCGATTTTTGAAGGAATATCTTCTCAAGGATTCTCCTAACACATAGGCATGGTTTTTAAACAGATTATTTCCACAAGGATAGTCCCACAAATAATGTGAATTTGGAAGGAATATTTTCTCAAGGATTTTCCTAATAAAAAGCGTGGATTTTTAAAGGAATAGTTTCACAAGGACCGTCCTGCAAATAGGCGTGGATTTTAATAGAATATTTTCACAAGGATCGTCCCGCAAATAAGCTTGGATTATAAAGGAATATTTTCATAAGGATCGTCCTACAAATAGGCGTAGATTTTAAAGATTATTTTATCAAGGATTCTCCTTGTAAAAGGTGTCGATTTTTAAAAGAATATTTTCGCAAGGATGGTCCAACAAATAGGCGTGGATTCTAAAAGAATATTTTCGAATATTTTTGAAGGGATATTCGAAGGAGGAATATTTCTGAAGAATTTTCCTAACAAAAGGCGTGGATTTTTAAAGGAATATTTTCGAATATTTCTGAAGGAATATTCGAAGGACTGATATTTCTGAAGGTTTTTCCTGAAAAAGACGTGGTTGTTTAAAGGAATATTTTCGAATATTTCTGAACGAATATTCGAAGGACGAATATTTCTGAAGGATTTTCCTAACAAAATGCGTGGATTTTTAAAGGAATATTTCTCAATGACTTTCCTAACAAAAGGCGTGGATTTTTAAAGGAATATTTCTCCAGGACTTTCCTTTCAATAGTCATGGAATTTTCTCAAGGATTTTCCTTTTTCAAAAATAATCCTAACAATAGGCGAGGCCCCCTAAATAAATAGTTTTGTCATGAACTGTCTGCGTAAGAATCGTGGGATGGAATATTTTTGTCAAATGACTGTTTAAGTAATAGGCATGGATTGGAATATTATTGACAGATCTGTCTAATCTATTTTTGTGTAAATCAAAATCTGAATGTTCCATAAATAAATCTTAAATGTAGGCATGCTTTTGTACTTAATAACAAAATATCTCGTTAGCTGAAATCAGCATTTTTTTTTAAGTTATGTTTGCGGAAATAATTTTCTTGTATATCATCTAAATGAAATTCTTGTCGATGTTTTTTTTTTCTTTCTTTAAATTAAAAATTTGTCATCTCCCCCAAAAAAGGTCTAATGTTTTGGAGGCAGTTTGTCAGTCTGTCTCTGATGACTGACAATGACAATTTTTTGATTAACATGTTGCTTTGGCGTTCAAAAGAAAACAGAAATTTATGATCTTGTTGTTCCGCGCTGTGAATTTCCCCGCTGGCTTGTCCATCAAATGTTGGAAATGTGTGTATGTTTTGTGTGTCTGGTATCGTTTAATTAAACGATTTTAATAATTTGTGGCGTTAAAATACATTTATCATTTTAACACTAATTTTACGTGTCAGCTGAATATAGCATCTGTACATTTATCATTCTCTGCAATGGTAGTCGACTCACAGTTTTTTTCCATACCCAGTAGTTTGGTCGCTACCCCAAAAGATGATTTCAAATGTGAAACAAATCTGCAGAGCATAACATCAACATAAATTTTGTGTTTTGGAATTCCATGTGGGTGTGTTTCAACCTCAAATATATTGTATACCGAACAAAAATTATTATTATGGTAATATATTGCAAAAAAAAAATTATCAAAAAAGTATGTATTTTAAATTTCATGCCAGTACACAAGCTGCGTGTGTGCTGGCTTTGTCTTTACAGAATCCATAGTGCGTGAATATATGTTCAGCACATTCCGAAATACGTAAACGTATTCAATAAAGCATCCACCTACACCACCATTTGCTGAATCTTCATTTCATTTTGGTTGTTTCTGTTCAACCACCAAAACTCAATAGAAAATAATTAAAGAATTCACGCATCTATTTATTAGAATTCATTGATTTATAATTTATATTATTTACATGTCAACGCATGGCATATCGAACATTTTGTCGTAAACATCTGTCATTGGCAACAATGTTAAAAAAAAATATGTCATGAAACTTGTTTTTTATAAACCAAAATATTACTTCATTTTGTTAAAATTTAAAAATCCACGCCTTATTGTAGGACTATCCTTGAGAAAATATTCCTTTAAAATCCACTTATATTGGTAGGACAGTCCATGAGAAAATATTCCTTTAAAATCCATTCCTAGTGGTAGAACAATCCTTGAGAAAATATTCCTTTAAAAATCCTTGCCTATTTGTAGGACGATCCTTGAGACAATATTCCTTTAAAATCCACTCCTGTTGGTAGGACGATCCTTGAGAAAATATTCCTTTAAAATCCATGCCTACTTGTAGGACGATCCTTGAGAAAATATTTCCTTTATAATCCACGCCTACTTGTAGGACGATCCTTGAGAAAATATTCCTTTAAAAATCCACGCCTATTGTTAGGACAACCCCTGAGAAAATATTCCTTTAAAAATCCTTGCCTATTGGAAGGACTATCCTTGAGAAAATATTCCTTTAAAATCCACTCCTATTGGTAGGATAAACCTTGAGAAAATATTCCTTTAAAAATCCACGCCTATTTGTAGGACGATCCTTGAGAAAATATTCCTTTAAAAATCCACGCCTATTTGTAGGACGATCCTTGAGAAAATATTCCTTTAAAAATCCATGCCTATTATTAGGAGGGTCCTTGAAAATATAATCCTCTAATAAATCCAAATATGTTGCTCTTCTGCTTCTTTCTGGTCCCTTTAAAAATTCAAGCATATTGAGATAATTATTCGCCAGATGGTGGCCCTTAAGTGGTTGTCATGTCAATCAAAAGAAAAATAGAAAATATCGTAACTTTTTCCACCTTTTTTTCCTACCTTCAGTATTACGAAACTTTCTCCAAACAAATAATTAATTTTCTTCGAAAATCTCCCATTATGCTTTGCCATTGTCATTTACAAAAAAGTTTATTTGAATTCAATGTCAGGCATTGAATATCTTCGCCAGAATTAATTCAATCAAATGAATTATTTGTAACGAAATCGATTTAATAGCAATGTTTACACACATCAATAAATAATAGAATATGTTTCGTCTATAATTTCGTTGGAAAATTTTGCAAAATAAGACTGCGCAAAATATTTCGGTAATGTGAAACATTGCAAATGGGTATCGTGATGGAGAGACGTGGGCGCTGGACCACACACAATATTTCATTTTCCTGATTTAACAGTGACTGACAATGAAAGGCATACCGACAAACAGACATCCATATGGATGGACGGACAGACAGGCAGACACAATAAAAATGAATTAATATGAGTTAAGCTGATGGAAAATCAATTTTCTTTATCACTCACAACTCATCAAGCTGCCGCAACTACTACATAGCCCCTTCACACATCATCCACACAAAGCTGGAATGCCAGGCATACCTTTTTCCGTTAATATTATTTTCAGCGGCAACATAATTCTGGTTATTTGATATGAATTCAAATCCTTTTTTCCGGCACGTGTTCAGAAAAAAACAACAAGCAATCCGGTAATACAATACACGTCACGACACGGCAACAACAACAATGTGGTGGTCATAATTTTCCCATGACATAGTCTCACTCGATGTGTGTTTGTGTGTCGGCGAAATAAGCTTTTCATGATACACTCATAGTCATGGATATTTACTTGTGTGTGTGTCACTATTTTGCTAGCCATTCGAATGGACAGAATGAGGAAATGTCGAAAAAACAACATCATGGTGTGAGTGATAGCTTGTCGAGATAAGAGTCGGGGTAGGGTTCATGGAAAAAGGGTTAATAACAACATAAATGGATTTCATTTCATCGGTTAAAGCGTTACGGCATTTAATAGGCTTAATTATATGAGTTACTAATTTATATGTTGTGTTGATCCTTTTCAAACACAAGCAACAATATTTGTTCAGTATTATTTTTGGGGGAGATTTAATTCGAAAACGACTTCATTTATTTTAAAATAAATACAATTATTTTTTATTCAGCTTTTCTGGGAGCAAATAAATTTAATTGGAAATCACAAAGGAAAGTTAAAAACTAAAGTGCGATGGGACCGACTGACAGTTCTGCCCTATGAATATGCTCTTGCTCTTGTGGTCGATGAAAAAATATTCCTTAAAAAATCCACGCCTCTTGCTCTTGTGGTCGATAAAAAAATAAATGCTCTTGCTCTTGTGGTCGATGAAAAAATATTCCTTAAAAAATCCACGCCTCTTGCTCTTGTGGTCGATGAAAAAATATTCCTTAAAAAATCCACGCCTCTTGCTCTTGTGGTCGATGAAAAAATATTCCTTAAAAAATCCATGCCTTTTGCTCTTGTGGTCGATGAAAAAATATTCCTTAAAAAATCCACGCCTCTTGCTCTTGTGGTCGATGAAAAACTATTCCTTAAAAAATTCACGCCTCTTGCTCTTGTTGTCCATGAAGAAATATTCCTTTAAAAATCTACGCCTCTTGCTCTTGTGGTCGATGAAAAACTATTCTTTAAAAAATTCACGCCCCTTGCTCTTGTGGTCCATGAAGAAATATTCCTTTAAAAATCTACGCCTCTTGCTCTTGTGGTAGTCCATGAAAAAATATTCCCTTAAAAATTTACGCCTCTGGCTCTTGTGGTAGTCCATGAAAAAATATTCCTTTTAAAATACACGCCTCCTGCTCTGTTTTGGTGGTCCATGCAAAAACCAGTAATGAAAGTAGTAAAGTCGGACAGGGCCGAATTGCCAAATTTCGCACAAATTGGAGGATATTTAGGGACTTTGGTACACCATTTACATTAAATCAGACGAAAACATATATGTGAGCTATATCTAAATCTGAACCGATTTCTCCATATTTCAAAGGGGTTCGTGCTTGGGCCAAATAAGTTACCTATGCCAATTTTCATCCAATTCGGATTATAAATGCTACCTATACTTTGTTTACAATTTAACATGAACAGACAGACAGACGCACGGACATGCCTAAATCGACTTAAAAAGCCACGCCTCTTCCTCGTGTGGTCCATGAAAACATATTCTTTAAAAATCCACGCCTCTTTCTTGTCCATGAGAACATATTCTTTAAAAATCCACCCCTATAGGTCTTCCGGTTTTTAAAAACATATTCCCTTAAGAATCCACGCCTAAAGGTCTTCAGGTTCTTAAAAAAATTTCCCCTAAAAAACCACGCTTGTAGGTCTTTAAGTTCTTGAAAAAAATATTCCCTTAAACATCCACGTCTTCCGGTTTTTTAAAACATATTCCCTTAAGAATCCACGCGTATAGGTCTTCCGGTTAAAAAAAAAATATTCCCTTAAGAATCCACGCCTATAGATGTTCAGTTTCTTAAAAAAATATTCCCTTGAAATCCACGCCTATAGGTCTTCAGGTTCTTAAAAAAATATACCGTTAAAAACCTACGCTCATATGTCTTCTACTTCTTAGAAAAATATTCCCTTAAAAATCTATGCCCATAGGTCTACTACTTCTATATATACCCTTAAAAACCTACGCCCATATGTCTTCTACTGCTTAGAAAAATATTCCCTTAAAAATCTACGCCCATAGGTCTACTACTTCTTAATAAAGTATTGCCATAAAAACCCATGCCTATTTTAAAAATTCATTGCCTATTGCGATTGCGGGAAGGTCCTAGTCGAATTTTCCAACCAGTGATGTCACAGAATTTAAAATTTTTTGACATAGCCCCATATAAAGATCCCGACCTATTCACATCACAAAAACGCACTGAAAATCGTTACAATGCTATTGTATTGAAAGATCGATGCAGTCAAAAAAATGAATTTGGATATTCGAAATACCATACGAGAGGTTGCTAATACACCTTCAGATTTAATATAGCTTTTGTAAAAACAAATACGAAGCGAAAAGTTTGGATCACTTGGGTTAAGATTTTTCAACTGTTTGGCACATTATGGTATGTGTATTATAAGGAGTTAACTATTTGGAAACTGATCTTGACCAAATTTTATAGAATACCATCTTTGGTTCGACAAAGTTAATAGTAGTGTTTAAGCTCATAGCCAGTTAAATCAAGCTTTAACCAGTTAAATCCAGTATATTATTAAAGAATCTTAAATTGTAAAGCAATTACGGCTCTTTAGACAGCAAATATTGGAGAAGTTGTGATATGATCCAATTTAAAAAACATAATTTTCTAAAAACACCTATGTATACGTTTATGTTTCTGACAATGTATCTTTAATTACGTTTAACAAACATTATTTTTAACAAACATTTCAGTTTCAGACAAATTTAATGTCAAATATACTAATTATTATTTATTTATGTTTATTCGTTTATTTTTAGGTATGTTCAAACAGACAGCATAAGTATGTACATTAATGAAGGTATGTTTGTATTTCATATTTGGTTTTAAAAATTATGTTTTATAAATCCATATCAGGTTTTAAATATAGCCCTGTCTTATTTTTTAAAGAAATAAAATCATCGCTATAACAATGATATATAATAAAATCATGACTCACATGTATATACATCTTCATTCCCAAACATTAACCCTGATGTAAATATGTTACAACCATGATTTGTAAAAAATTATGTAGAACTAATTGTTACAAAGCACCCTTAGCCGATTTGAATAAATTGCATTATCATCAGAAACCATTTAGTTTTCAAATAACTGAAATTTCCTTTTTCCTATCCTAAGCAAATAATTAGTTTGTGCCACATAATTATACATATGTAGGTATATGTATATGTATACCTAACACCAACGTAATAGTAGTTGGGTTGTGCAAAATTTCACATATCATAATCGTCGTTATCGTAATTTCGTCAGTTCATTCCGTTTGTGTGTACAAAGTGTGACTTCTTCTTCTTCTTTAGAGCCTATCGTAAAAATAGACTAAAAAAAACTATTTCACAATTTGCCCCATTCATTATGTGCAGATATCCTCACGTGATGTCTCGTGTAGTTTTTTGCCTTTGGCTACTCTGATTATTATTTTATTGCTACCACCTCAGCCAGCACTTTGGATTTTAGGTAGCAATATAAAAATAACTTTAAAGAAATCACCCAAAAAATGGAATGCCTTAGCAACTGTAAACTGTTGTAGAAATACCACAAAAACTACCGGAATTTCTTACTACGGCAAATCTTTTTTCTTTAGAGGTACACATCATTATATATAACAATATGTAAATATTGTAGCTAAAGGTAATGAAATTAGCTATAATATCAAATGAAGAGTTCAATATATATATATATATACATATATATAGAAGTGCTGCTCTCTATTTGAAAAAAAACTCTAGTAGTCGATTTTCACAATCATCCCCAGATATCATTTTTTTATAATTAAAGAAATTTTGCAATGCAAGAAAAATATGATAATCGCTTGGTGCCAAGTCTGGACTGTATGGCGGATGCATTAAAACTTCCCAACCAAGCTCCCGAAGTTTCTGTCGAGTCACTGTAGATGTGTGTGGCCTAGCGTTGGAACAAGACACCTCTCCTGTTGGCCAATTCTGGTCAATTGTAAATGGTTTAAACAGTTTTATGGTCGATTTTTAGCTCCTTAGCGATGTTACGACTGCTGACACACCGGTCAACTTCGATCATTTCTCCGATTATATCGACATTTTCGACGACCGTCCTGTTGCAGTATCGGAACCATAAACACCATTCACAATTTTAGCCGCTTGCCGCTTGCATTTTCGCCTTTGTCAAAGAAAAACTGTAAAATGTAGCGAATTTTCTTTCTTAATACCCTGTAACTCACAACTAAATGCAGCAAACAAAAAACTGCAAAATAATTTGTTTACTGCAATATGTCACCCTTCGAACAAGCATAAATCTGAAATTGTTTGATCGATTCTTTACGATAAATCTATCTGTACAGCCATTTCATTTTCTCACATCTGATTTTGGAATAGAAACAGAAAAATCAAGAGCTTTTCGTAAAACCCCATTTATTGATGCACATCAATTCGTTTTAGAATATTGTTGAAGCAAAATTCATTCAGGCATTTAATTTCGAACTTAATTCCATGAGAGGAGAAAAAATTATGTCAAAGAGGATTTCGGGATATCTGCAAAGACTTACATTTCTTCCACATGAAATACATCTAAATGTCCCTAACACTCTAATAACGAACTTCGTTATAAATATCAGAAGATGACACAAAATAGGTAGGGCAGCAGATTACGCCATCCCAAGGAAAGTGGCAACGCTACTGCTACCGCTGCTTTGTAAGACCAATGCTTCTAAGAGGTGTAACAGAAGAAACTCACACAATACGTAGAAGAAAATATTTTGAATTTTACATGAAGAGTGTTCAGAATTTGTGACCAAAGTCCGGGTTTCTGCATTTTATGAATGCAATTCATAAAACTTTACATACTAGTTTCTTGTCAGAGCCTGTTAAGTGGTGGGTTTCTATGCAGTTTTATGTTAAATATTCGGTTGGGCTTGTTGTTCATATCAACACTTGTTTGATATATTCTATTTAGCATTCATATTGAAATAATTTGGAAAAGACGTATGCGAATTTTGTAGCAAAAATACAGAGGTAGGTATGAGTGTCTGAAATGAAGAAACAATGGAGTGCAAAACTAGACACAACCGAATGAGTGGAAAGTGGGCGGTTGTTAGCAACAGAAAGTGGTAATGTAGAGCAAAGTAGGAAAATAGTTGTGATATTAATGAAATGTTCAAATTTTTTGGAAAAAATAGTCGGTTTCTCATGATTATAAGATTTACATGTACAATATAAAAAATTAACTATTCTTACACCTCACTAACTATACATCAATATTATGTAGATTCAAACAAAATGTGTACGTCAAAGATCAAGCCCAAGATGGGACATTTTCTAGTAGAAATTCTTAATGCATCAGATATGTCAAATAACAGTAATTTCTGAGCTAAGGCCTTCAATATACCGAAAATGGTCAGGTCCTTCTTCATTAGGTAAAAATTAACTTCAATCGATGTTAAAACATGTACTTGGACCTAATATTTTCTGCACAAAATGTTTTACTCTACTATACCGGAATGTCACATTACAAATAGACATATATCGAACAACTGTTGTAAGAATAATACTCTTTTTTAAAAAATCGGAATGCCATATTACAGTTACTTCGGTTGGAAAATGCGGGTAAGACCTTCAACATACGGTAAATGTGGTGGGGCCTTTTTATGAGGGCTATGTCAAAATATTGACAAATTTACTCTCGAAAACTCCAGAACTCCAAATGTTAACTCCTTTGGTGAGAGAACGCGACTAAAGCCTGCGAAATACCGGCAATTGTATTTGCGAGAATATTTTTTACTCTTTGAAATATTCCGACATTCACCAAGCAAAACATGGACCTCATATAAATCTTGAATATTCGATAAATAAATACTGCCAAAACTTTACCGAACATACTGCGGGAAATGAGGCTAAAACTCTTAAAATACTGAAAATATTTTAAAATAAGTAAAAAAGTGTCAGTCGGTGTTGCTGACAGATATATACCATAAGTCTATGATTAGTGGAGGGCTTCGGATTTAATGTTGATCAAACCGGTTATTCAATTAGCTTAAAATTAAATTTACATGGTTGTAGAATATTTACCAGAAGGAGAGGACCAACGGCACCAGAAGGAGAGGACCACCTTCGCTCTTGATCTATGTTTTGTAAAGGTAATAGGTTGTGCAAAGTATGGTTTGAACTGGACATTCCATTCGGCTGATATTCGATTTATAAATATTGAAAATTTTCACCAGAGTACCAGAGAAAGTACCAAAATGAGTGGACTGGATCTAGGCTTGGTAAATGCATTAGGTTGTACAAAGTTTGTTTCTGCATAAGTGTATCTCCGCATCCACCATTCCAGTGGGAGAAGGTGGCAAAAACTTTCAAAATATTGAAAATAGGACAGAAATTTTATACGGAAGATATACCAAGGAGGGAGGAGGAGAAGGGCGTACACATTTATATGTGGGAATTTCGGTGGTTAGGAACTATGTCTTTAGTTATTTTATAGTACCGGTAGTAGGGTGCTAAAAGGACAGTAAGATGCATCATATTTTCCATATGACAATTTAAAATACTGTAAGTCGTTATAATCTTATTATTTCCACGAATTGTATACAAGCTAATATTTCTAAGAAATTAAATTTTCTCCCACAATGTTTCTGTAATAAATATTTTTTATTGAATAATAACTTTTTATTATGATGTGTGTGTGTGCTGTGGTCTACCAATGCACTATAAATTTCAAATTTCAATTAAATTTGTACACCTAATAATTTGGTTGGTTTACTGCAGTCTCAATTATGTTTACAAAATTCCCACACAAAGGCAAATCATCCCAATAAAATATTCAAACACGCATCAACGAAGCAGCTACATCACCAAGCAAAGGAAACACAAGAAGAATCATTGACAAGAATATCATAATTGTCATTGACATTGTAATTATCACCATTTCCATTATTATTATTATTCCTCGAATAAACTGTCTGCCGTTTTTTGTGTATTATTTGCAAAATGCGTCGTAGTCCACGTCGTTTTCCCTAAAACGTGTGTATCTATCCATTGAGCTAGACGCAAACTTTGTTGCACGAACGAACGCGTAATGTTCCTCATACCCCTTCAAGGCGTACCGGCATTGCCGCACCCGGCATTTTCAAAGAATTAAAAATAAAAATACATCACAGCAACAACAACAAAACAAAAAAGAAATGCGCCCTGCCCTAACTTATTTCTAACAAAAATTTGTGTCCAAGTAGAATGAGTTTCCTCGGCTGGGGAGGACGATGCCGGTGACTCGAGTGGTGGTGGTGAGGAATGACAATAAACGAAAAATCATTCACTTTTGCCGTTGTCATACTTTAAATTCCTTGCCAAAGCTTTTCCTTTACATTGCTAGTGGATTTTTATGTAGTAGTGTACTCTCATGTAAATTTTGTGGGCACACGCATACATACATACATATTTGTATGATACTGCATAACAGTTGAGGGTAAATAAATAGCCTTTATACCCAGTAATATTTGGTTACACACAATCACTCATTTGTAGTTTCATCAGTGCCGCTGTAATCGTTGCTCTTCCATTACACACCACTGTCAAAGCTTTCTTTCGTGCATCCCTTACTCTTTTGTTGGTATCTTCCAATGGATGGTTGATTGGATACCCACTGCACCATACTCTAGTTGGCGCCAAAAATGATGTTGTCTTTTTGTCAGGCACCACCAGCAACAAAAGCAACAACAACCATATCAAAAATGTGTTGTGTGTGTCTGTACATCCTTATAGGAGACAGCGCAGCGCAATGCTTGATTTAGTGATTTCTTCATTCTCATGCTTCCTTTCGTTCGGTCTGCTAACCCTGTTTACTAAACCACGGAATAAAGAGCTTAGTAGTATGCAGCATCACTGCGAATGGTGTTGGCGTATTTGTTTTAGATACCCTACTAGAAATCGGGAAGAAAGTGGTGAATTCCTAAGCCATAAAATAATTAGGGAATTTGGGAAAATATTCTAAGATGTTTGGTCCTTTAAAAATTCACGCTTATTGATATCAAATCCTTCAGAAAATATTCTTTACAAATCCACGCTTATTGCTCTCAAAATCCTTGATTAAATTGTCTTAAAAAATAAACACTTATTGGTCTTAGAATTCTTGGAAAGAAATGAAAGAAGTCGAGGCATAATCCTGGTCTTGGAAAAAATTCTTCAAAAAATCCTTGGTCTTAAAATCCTTGGAAAAAATTCTTCGAAAAATCCTTGGCCATATAATCCCTGAAAAAAAATCTTAAAAATAATCATGGTCCTAGAATCCCTGAGAAAATATTCTTTAAAAAATCCACGCTTATTGTTGTTAGAATCCTTGAGAAAATATTTTTTAAAAAATCCACGCTTATTGTTGTTAGAATCCTTGAGAAAATATTTTTTAAAAAATCCACGCTTATTGTTGTTAGAATCCATGAGAAAATATTCTTTAAAAAATCCACGCTTATTGATCCTTGAGAAAATATTCTTTTAAAACTCCACGCTTATTGTTGTTAGAATCCTTGAGAAAATATTATTTAAAAAATATACGCTTATTGGTCTCATGATCCTTGAGAAAATATTGTTTAAAAAATCCACGCTAATTGATCTCATAGTCCTTGAGAAAATATTCTTTAACAAATCTACGCCTATTAGTCTCATGGTTCTTCAGAAAATATTCTTAAAAAAAACAACACTTACTGGTTCTAGAATCCTTGAGAAAATGTTCTTTAAAAAATCCACACTTTATGGGTCCTAGAATCCATGAGAAAATATTCTTTAAAAATTCCACACTTATTGGTCTTAGAATCCTTGAGAAAATATTCTTTAAATAATCCACGCTTATTGGTCTCATGATCCTTTAGAAAGTATTCTTAAAAAATTTACGCTTGAGAAAATATTCTTTAAAATTCCACGCTTGGAACTTATTGCAATTTCGGGTTCTTAATTATACGTTTATCATACGCCTATGTGATCATTATTCCTCAAAATCCCGTGCCTTGTTGTAGTCATTCAGGCGTATGATTAATATTTTCGTCTCATAATTAACTGAAAGTCTGCTCGAATATTTAAGCAAAACTTTGGCATGCCGAATGAATAAATATTAACAGACATCCGGAATTATCTTATTTATCTGAACTCCTGGTACACTTGAAAACCCTTCAATATTAATCATACGCCTGTTTGGCTTGGATTAAACTTAGTTATTTGTCTCCCGGTATTTGCCCTAGTGTAGGGATAGTTGCCGTTCTTCCATTCATAAAACGAATTACCAGGCGCGCACTATGCTGGCTGGTATTATTCACACATACACCCATCGTCCACCCACATCAACGCTCGTGTATCGAAGATGGATAACGCACAGCCATATATACTACATACATACAGACATAAATAACCCCCCTAAAAATGTGTATTTTTAATTTAGACCTCCCTCAACCTCAACACCATCATCCCATTCCTGCACCATCCTCCTCATCCTCCACCAACACGCCTTAGATACCCAAAACATTCGTTCGTTTTTTGACAAAAGAAGAAATGTACACACACCGTACATTAAGCTCTTGCACACGTTGCCTTATTCGGGAAAACAGCAAAAGTTTTTGTTGTACCCGTGAACCGAGCGAGCCCCCGCCCGGCTGCAACAGAAAAAAACCAAGTAAAACCCGTACGTACGTACACCACACAGCACATCAGACGTACATACACACAAACACACAGGCTGCTGCTACTCGACTACTACTCCTCTACTCAGTCACTCATATTTCACAAACGCACCGTAGAATGTGAGTATCCGTACTATTTCGATTTTCGTATTTTTATTCATGTTGAGGGGGGCTATACATAATACCCAGCAAGATGAATCGCGTCAACGTTGTCGTATTCGTAGTATTCTGCTGTCGCCGACGCAGACGTTAACGTCTTTCGTCTTTGTTTTCATTTCGGCATTCTTGGGTGTAGTTGTCTGCTGAAATCGTCGTATGGCAGAGTGTGTATGTGTGTGGCGAATTGTATACAAATTTGCGTATTTTACGTTTGTTTTGTTTCTCTGATTCGGCATGTGTTGTGTCTGTGTTGTTGTTGGCATTACGCTAATGCCGGTATTTTACTTGTGTAGTTGTTGGTATGCCATATTATTTCGCTCCCTCTCTTCCCTTCTCTGTGAGAGAATAACATACATCGACGATGTGACTGTCTGTCTCTCTATGTATGGATGTATATACGTATGTTTTCTTAGCTTTGTTTATATCTCATAAAATGTAGAATTTGTTGTTGTAACTGTACCTTTTTCTTATTAGAGTTTCGCTGAGAGCAAACAGCAGCAAAAGCTTTCATGTCGTTGGACAACACGTTCATTGTAATTCCCCAACTATAGAATTGATTCGCCGCTCACTCTGCGTCGAGTATGTCGTCCGTCGTGTATCTGTTTTGAAAAAGTGCCGGTGGCGATTGTATTCACTTCACGTTAAAAGGGTGTTTCCCGGCGTTGATGTCATGTGAGAATTTTAAATGGAGAGGAAGAGAATATTTTGTTTGGCATGGTTGAGATGTGCTCATGAGTGAGTTTTGTCTGAAGTGTATAGGTATTTGAGCATTAGAGGGGTTGTCTCTTGAGTTTGCCGATTTTCAAATGTATGGAGAGTAAGAGAAGAGATAATATTTTCACTCAATTCGGGTTACCATTGCGGACAATTTTTAACGGTCATATTTGGCGCGAACGAAGGAAATTGTATGAATTTGATGTATGCGAATTTGATGTATGCGAAGTTTTGTTTGAATTGGATCAGATTTAGATATAGCTCCCATATATAGTTTCGTCCGATTTTATGTACATGGAGCACCAACTGCCAATATTGGTCCGATCGAGACAAAATTTTGCACAGAGTAATGAATTAGGTCCACATCGATATAGGCGAAGTTTTTTTTTGATTCGGTGCAGATTTAGATATAGCTCCCATATATAGTTTCGTCCGATTTTATGTAAATGATGCACCAAACTCCCAATATTGGTCCGATCGAGACAAAATTTGCACAGAGTACTGAATTAGGTCCAGAATGATATTTGCGAAGTTTTGTAAAAATCGGTTTAGATTTAGATATAGCTCCCATATATAGTTTCGCCCGATTTTTTATGAATGATGCACCAAACTCCCAATATTTGTCCGATGGAGACAAAATTTTGCACACAGTGCTGAATTAGGTCCAGATTGATGTCTGTGAAGTTTTATAAAAATCGGTTCAGATTTACATATAGTTCCCATGTATTGTTTCGTCCGATTTTATGTGAATGATGCACCAAACTCCTAATATTTGTCTGATTGGTTTTTTTTTATTGGATATAGCTCCCATATATAGTTTCGTCCGATTTTATGTACATGGAGCACCAACTGCCAATATTGGTCCGATCGAGACAAAATTTTGCACAGAGTACTGAATTAGGTCCAGATCGATATAGGCGAAGTTTTTTTTTTTTTGATTCGGTGCAGATTTAGATATAGCTCCCATATATAGTTTCGTCCGATTTTATGTAAATGATGCACCAAACTCCCAATATTGGTCCGATCGAGACAAAATTTGCACAGAGTACTGAATTAGGTCCAGAATGATATTTGCGAAGTTTTGTAAAAATCGGTTTAGATTTAGATATAGCTCCCATATATAGTTTCGCCCGATTTTTTATGAATGATGCACCAAACTCCCAATATTTGTCCGATGGAGACAAAATTTTGCACACAGTGCTGAATTAGGTCCAGATTGATGTCTGTGAAGTTTTATAAAAATCGGTTCAGATTTACATATAGTTCCCATGTATTGTTTCGTCCGATTTTATGTGAATGATGCACCAAACTCCTAATATTTGTCTGATTGGGACAAAATTCTGCACAGAGTACTGAATTAGATTCAGACTGATGTCTGCGAAGTTTTGTTAAAATTGGTTCAGATTTAGATATAGCTCACATATATAGTTTAGTCCGATTTTTTGTGAATGATTCACCAAACTCCCAATATTTGTCTGATTAAGCAAAATTTTGCATAGCGATTGCAATTGAGGAAAAATGATGTGTTATAAGGTGTGTTGAAACCGGTTCAGATTTTGATATAGGTCTTATATATATTTTCGTTTGATTTACGCGTGATAGTGATTACAAAAAACAAATGGTGTATGCAACGGTAGCTCAATTAGGTCCATGTGTTTATATATAGCTCACATACATAATTTAACTCGATTTCACACAAATGGTACACCAAAGAATCCAAGTCCGCCCGTTTGACAAGCAAATTTTCATTGATATCAGAATGGTATGTGTATGGAGTTTTTTTTTAATTGGTTCAAATATCTATCTAGATAGCACTATTAATTTCGCCCGATTCCATCTCAATAGTCCTCCAAAGATTCTATGTTTGTTTAATCTACAGGATATTGTAGATATTAACATATCTTGTATGTACCCAAAGTGGTAAAGGGTATCATATAGTCGGCCCGTCCAACTTTTGAACATTCCTTACTGGTTTCAGTAAGAAAATGTTTCTAGAGGACTAATATTTGGAGAGGAAATGGAAAAATTTTCGTCCTATGAACCTTTTTCTATAGAAAAAGAATCTTTGTGGCTGTTTGTTTTTACGAAAGAAAAAACATTGATATCTAGGACTACTATATGTCTATATATTCTAAATTTTTTAATCGTATATTCAGATAATAAAACCGTGTTCAATACCTTATATGCATATATTTACAGTTCTACATTATAATGATTTTATACTGAATTTATTCAAACAAATACATATAGGGATTTATTTAGTGACAAAAACGGGTAAAATTGAGAATAGACCATTAAAACATTTTGATGGCGGGCATGATAACTCCTCACTGGAACATCGGAATCCGAAAATTCCAACGGAGTTAGAAAGAGTACATGTCTGGCTCTCGTATGACCTAGGATTATTGACTTCGTTATCGTGCCCGCCATTCACAAAAGAGAAAAACGCGTTTAAAGTTTGAGAAGCCCTTTAGCCGTCACTTGATGCTGACACAATAAATCGGCTATATCTTCAAGAGTTCTTGAGATTTTCACTTGAAATTGCATGGATGAAAAAGCGAATTTTGTGATCATTTGAGTCCGGTACAATAAATAAAGGACGAAAAGGACATACAAGAAATCATTCGATTTTACTGGAAAAAGGGTCGCGAAAAAAATTACCACCTCATATCTCCAAATTTTGACCTATGTCGAGTTTTTCTTTCTATGGTTTTCATACAATTACCAATATTAAAATTACCAAAATTATTTACTGCAGTTTTATTTCCGAAAAAAATAAAAAAAAATCATTAATTCAAATTTGAACATTTTTCGCGATAATTGATGCATAAAACGAATTTGCATTAAATCATAATTAATAATATTTTCTGATAAATTGCAACATGATTTTGAAATTATAAATGTTTCAGTTAATCTAAAAATAAAACAATCCGCAAAACAAACATGATTTCTATTCAGTCATATATTTCGTTTCAATGACAGCAACTGTTTATGTGCTTCGGGATGTACTGTAGCGAAAAAAAATTAATTTCAGCCAACATTTGTCATAATCAACTGAATTCAATTCAGTATTTCAAAAATTGAAATATTGTTAACAGTGGCAGAGGTAGGTACTCGCATTTACTTTTTTTGTTTTTGTTATAGTATTTTTTTCATTATTAATTAGATACATAAGTTTGACAGAAAAAAGTGGTTTAAACCATTGTGTATCGTGTTTTTGGCCAATTTCACAGTTTGTTAGAATTGTTTGGTTGCGGTTGTTGTTTTTTGTCATGACTTCAGTTTGGTGTCACTGGCCGCACGCTAGTGGTCATAACACTGACCCTAATGACAGCAATGTCGTCTAGGTCTCGTAAATCAATGTCTAGATTTACTTTATGAGACATTATTGTCAATATCGCTGTGACAAAATTTGATTGAATTGTATAGAAAAAAATTAAATTCGTGAGAATTGAAATCGAAATAAAATTTGACAATCAATCAGTTAGTTAAACAAATAATAAATTTATTTAAATTTTCAAAATATGATATATTCGAACATATAAAAAAATGAGGAGGTATTTGTCCTCTGAAGTACAGAAGCCAAATCTCAGGCACATCTGTGGAAAAATTTAGGCTAGGACCTCGAATATATAGCGAAATTATTAAATATGATTTATTTTTTAATTATAAAAATTCATATTTTAAAAATCCACGCTTATAATAAATTATAAAAATTAATATTTTAAAAATCCATGCTTATAATAAATTATAAATATTAATATTTTAAAAATCCACGCTTATAATAAATTAGAAAAAATTAATATTTTACAAATCCACGCTTATAATAAATTAGAAAAAATTAATATTTTACAAATCCACGCTTATAATAAATTATAAAAATTAATATTTTAAAAATCCACGCTTATAATAAATTATAAAAATTATTATTTTAAAAATCCACGTTTCGAATAAATTATAAAAATTAATATTTTAATAATCCACGCTTATAATAAATTATAAAAATTAATATTTCAAAAATCCACGCTTATAATAAATTATAAAAAATAATATTTTAAAAATCCACGCTTATAATAAATTATAAAAATTAATATTTTAAAAATCCACGCTTATAATAAATTATAAAAATTAATATTTTAAAAATCCACGGTTAGAATAAATTATAAAAATTAATATTTTAATAATCCACGCTTATAATAAATTAGAAAATGATAGTTTGTTATTTGTTGTTATGTTATCGATTTTTGTATAGTTTATTATAATCCATGATTTTTCATAATTTATTATTCCCACAGCTCCAAAATCGATTCAATATTTTCACACAATTCCCTTTAGGAGTTAAGCTTCCACAAAAATCGTCATACTCCAATGAAATCAATTTTATACCCATTCCGTTCTTCTCAGCCATAATGCTGTGATTATTGAGTGCCACCGCTGCCCTTGGAAAACAATATCCATTGAGGTACAAAACGCCCCCAACTTAATGCAGAGATGCGAAAAAAGAGGCAATCTAAATAACCCAAAAAAAATGATCAATTGTGATCTAAATAAAAATCTTAACAATGGGATGGTATTCGAGAGAAAGGCGGACGGACAAAAACAGAGGCAGACGGACACAGAGGAAGTTAAATTGCCTTGTGTAGTAGCTAACTGCTTCCAAACAAAAGGCAATCAAGCTATGATTTTCTTCGCTTCGATTCCAAAAAAAAAAGACACCGAATTTTTTATAGGTCGCTCTTACTATGAAGGGACCGCAACTACTACACAACTATATTCAATATGAAAAATAAGCCGCCGTCGCCGCCAAAAGCTATCAACATACCATAACATGCAATAGCCGAAAAAAGAAGTCTCATCCCAAATAAGGTGTCCCGCCACCATCGCCATTGAAGCAGCCAACTAATCTTATTTGCCATCCTCCGCTTCATCTACAATTTCATCGTAATAATCTTTTGTTGATACTACAGATTGTGGAAAGAATGAATTTTTTGGGAAGACCGAAAAAAGAGTCGTCTCCTCTAAACCTCCAGAAAAAAAACTTAGCACCATTCCTTTTCAAGTTTTAAGTGAACAACATTCATCTCTGGCTGGGATGTCTTGTAATCTTCTCTTGGAACAAAATGTTTTTCTTTTTTCTGTTGGGTTGAAACCTCCAAAAAATAAAAAGGTCTATAGCCGACAAGAAAAAAAAACAACGAACAAGAACCAAAACAACAACCGCATAGCCATCATCAGCATGAAAAGATAAAACATCGTCATTTACCTGTGCGCAAATTCACAGAATCAGCGTGCGCATGCGCCAACATTAATCAAACCTTTGCTTTTATTTTACGAGGGATAAGTGGTAAAAATTAAGAAATTTTTTAAGCATAGAAATATTCTTTTTATAGTATATATTTTTATTTTTTTTTTAATTTTTTATAATATATTATAGGCGTGGATTTTTTTAAATATTTTTTTTTATAATTTATTATAAGCGTAGATTTTTTAAAAAATATTATTTTAAAAATAATATTTTTATAAATTATTATAAGCGTTGATTTTTTAAAAAATATTATTTTAAAAATACTAATTTTTGTAATTTATTATTGAAATATTAATTTTTATAATTTATTTTTGGAATAATAATTTGTAAAATAAAAAATAATTTTAATAAATGTGTAATAAATTAAAAAAAATATTTCTATAATTTATTTGAAGCAGGAATTTAAAAAAAAAATAATTTAGTATAAAATTTAATTTTATTTTTTTTTTAATCTAATTGATTTTTTTTATTTTTTGTATAAATTATTTAAAGCGAGATTTTTACTAATTTTTAACCGATCCCCGTAAACTCCATCCAAATTATGTAGTATGTTGGAATTGAGATTGTTGTTGATTTTGTTGTATTCATTCCATTGCCACTTTTATCCGTGTCTACTTGTGAATTGTGAAGTGTTGTGTGTGAGGCTTGTTTTCTATACAACAAAAGTCTACAATCAAAGAAACAACTACAATAACAACAACAAAATAAAGGTTGTAGATCTTTTTTTCTTGAATGAATTGGAAATTCTTTTCAAAAATGTTTGAAGATCACGTTTTGCCCTTAAAGCGTTTCTTAGGAGTTTTTGGTTTGGGCTTTGCTGTCTCTTCTTCTTCGTTTTCATTCTTGCCTGTGTTGTGTCGGCTGTGTGTGTGTGTGTGGAAGTGGTTGGTATTATTATTTTTTTGCGTTAAACCTTTTATTTGCCATTTCATTGGAAATCATTTAGGTTCGTTCATATTCTTCTCTACAACAAGCCAACATACTTATATCATCTACATATGGTAGATAGATGGATGGATGCTCAGAGTAAAGGCCAGATTTTTGTGTGTGGAGTTTCCAACCTTGTCTTATTGTCTACTATTTTTTTTTTTCATTAGTATTTTTTTTTTGTATAAACATTCCATTTAGAGAATTAGTTTCCACACAATTGTAGTCGCAGAAAACTATTTAAGTTTTACAAAAAAAAAAAAAAAAATCGAAATGAAAAAGAATTAGATCGGATTAAAGATCAACATATAATTCTCACGTTTGTTGTATTTCGAAATTCGTTTGAATTTTTTTGTCGACACCGACCGATGAAGATAACCATGGCACACATACATACACATATTGAATTCATTGGTGGCATCAAATCGAAAAATAAATGATGAGAATTTAATATTTACTTTCTAATAACGTTGATAATAATAATAATAGTAGTATGAATCCGCAAAGTTTATTATTAGCTCCATTATGTGTGATTTAAAATATGGAATATCCTGAAAGATAAAACATGAACAGAAAAAAAGTCACGATTTTCTATTGTTTTGTGTTATCTTCGAACAAAATGTTGAATTATAATCTGCTGTTGGAAAAATTGTGAAGTAGTTTTTGCAAAAAAAGAAATCGATATTTAATAAGAACCTTCTTCGGGGCTATATCAATCCTCTGAAACCCTGAAAATGGCAAACTTCAGAAATTTTGGTTGGAAAATGGAAAGGGGTATATAATCTCTAAATAAATTCGTTTTCTTTTTGTTTGCCCTCAGAGAATCCGGAATATCAAAATAAACCCCATTAGGTTGAAAAAGCACAATACAATATTTAAAACAGGGCTGTATCGTTCATCCCCAAAGGAATTCTCCACTCCCAAGATCATGATATCAAATTTTGGTGCAAAGAATTAAAAAGTAAAAATGTCGTTAAGTTGTACCAGATCGGAACTTTTATATGGGGGCTATGCAATAGTAAATTACTGCCAGGAGAAGACGAAATACCAAACGAACTACGGACACTTAGGTTAGAAAATTGGTCTTTGACCTCGAACATAGCTAAAACAACTTGTGCCCTGTGTATCGAGGCTATGTAGAAATATGGAGTTCTTATAAAAATTTTTCTTTTATTAGTATTTATCAACCAAGGTTAGGAAATTTCAAAATACAGCCACTAAAATATAGTCACTCTCCTATAAAGGGGTCTAGACATTTATATGCGGGCTATATAAAAATATATTTATACCCTTTACCACATTGCATGTCGGTCCGTCCGTCCATGTATTTTTTGTGAACAGAGTACGGGTCGCATATATGATCAGATTTGGATAAAATTTCGCACATTCCACTTATTTGGCCCAAGAACGAACCCTATTGAAATTGGAGAAAATCGGTTCAGATTTAGATATATCCCCAAATATAGTTTCGAATGATTTTAAGTAAATGGTGCACAAAACTCCCAATATTTATCCGATTGAGACAAAATTTTGCGCAGAGTACTGAATTAGATCTAGATTGATGTAAGTATAGCTCCCATATATAAAATCGTCCGCTTTTATGTAAATGGAGTACCATACTGCCAATGTTTGTGCGACTGAGACGACATTTTACAGAGTGTATTGAAATTACTACAGGTTGACGTCCGTAAAGTTTTGTTGAAATCGGTTCACATTTAGATATATCTCCAATATGTAGTTTCGTCCGATTTTATGTGAATGCTGCACCATAGATCCTGTTTTATTTGCACGATATTTTGTTGTTTAAATGGGTTCGAATGTAGTTATAGCACCCACATATATTTATACCCTTCGTCACAGTGTCGTACAGGGTATTATGTCTTTGTGCATATGTTTGTAACATGCAAAAGGAAACGAGATAGACAAATGGGTCCTTTTGAGAATATGCATAGACTCACTTTCTATGTCGATTTATGCATGTCCTTCCGTCCGTCTGCCTGACTGTCTATGTTAAATTGTAAACAAAGTACCGGTCGCATTTATGATCCGAATTGTATGAAATTTGACATAAGTCATATATTTGGTACAAGGACGAACCCTATTGAAATTGGGAAAAATCGGTTAAGATTTTTATATAGCTCCCATGATGATGGAAATGATGTGTGTTAAGTTTCGTGAAAATCGATTCAGATTTAGATATAACTCCCATATATATTTTCGTCCGATTTAAGGTAAATGGTGCACCAAAGTCCCTAAATATCTTTCGATTTGCAAGAAATTTGGCATAGCGTTCTAAATTAAGCCTATAATGATGTGCGCTAAGTTTAGTGAAAATCGGTTCAGATTTAAATATAGCTCCCATATATATTTTCGTCCGATTTAAGGTAAATGGTGTACCAAAGTCCCTATATATCTTTCGATTTGCACGAAATTGAGCACAGCGTAATGAACAAAGTACAGAATGAAGTGCGCAAAGTTTCGTGAAAATCAGTTCAGATTTTGATATAGCTCCCATATATAGTTTAGCCCGATTTTAGGTAAATAGTCCACTAAAGTCCCTATATATCTTTCGATTTGCACGAAATTTGGCACAAGGTAATGAATCAGGTCTAGAATGATGTATGTTAGGTTTCGTGAAAATCGGTTCAGATTTAGATGTAGCTCCCATATATATCTTTGTCCGATTTATGGTAAATTGTGTACGAAAGTCCCTATATATCTTTCGATTTGTACGAAATTTGGCATAGCGTACTAAATTAAGTCTAGAATGATGTGCGCTAAGTTTCGTGGAAATCGGTCCAGATTTAAATATAGCTCCCATATATGATGTGTGCTGAGTTTCGTGAAAATCGGTTCAGATTTAGATATATTTTCGTCCGATTTTATGTAAAGGTGCTCCAAAGTCCCTGTATATATTTCGATTTACACATAATTTTGCACAGCGTACTGAATTGTCTGTCAATTTTCGTGAAAATCGATTCAGATTTAGATATAGCTCCCATATACATTTTTGTCCGATTTTATGTTAATAGAGCACCAAAGCCTCTAAATTTCTTTCGATTTGTATGAAATTTGGCATAGCGTTGTCCTCTAAGTGTCCCATTCCAGCAACATTAAACAAATTTGGCTAATGGTAATTTTTATGTATCATTTTAACATTTCAGAATATTGTCTTAGAGACCACAATTGAATTTATTTTAAGACGGGGCCTGGTCTGTCATAACACACAAAAATAATTGGGGTCTTACGACAACTTGTCAATATTAGATGCAAATTAAAAAAATATAGTTTGGAAAATATTTCAAATTTGATGTGGCTCCTTAACATATAACGCCCATAATTTTCATTAAAGTAATTTTCCTTGTCGTTTTTTTCTATTTGCAAAAAAAAACAATTGGATTGCGTGTCGTTAACGATTTCTTTTATATAGGCAACAATTGTTAATTAAAATCGAAATCACTCTGACAATTTTCTACAGCAACGAAATCGAAAACGAAATCATATGTTTCGTGTTACGTTACGTAGACAATCATAGTTGTTGTTGGTGTTATTGTTGCTCTTGCAGCTGCGACAATTGCTGTTGCCGATTTTTTTATTTTGATTACAAATCAGACATGCGCGAAAAACGGAAATCATAACAAAAAGACGTTCGGCCCACATACCTTGAAAACATCGAATGTGACACAGTCTCTTGGCGTTACACACATACACACACACACAGAGAGACTCGGTCGCCAATGGAAAATACAAAACAATGGAAAATAAAATCAGCACAAACAGAGACGACGACGGCAACGACATCAAATGGAAACTGTGTCAACTGCGCAGACTCAGCCAGGTATGTAAGTGATGTTGGCCGTCTATGCCAGCCAGCCACACAGACCATTGAAGGTAACTCGAAATAAAATACAATCAAAACATGAGGAAAAAAATTAAACTTGGATTGATTTTGCTATAACTACAATGCTGGCTACAACGACGACGACGGTGTTTTGTCTAAACGTCAGTTTATCTGACTATGAGATTGTCGGATTTACAGTCAGTTTGTCAATTCGTGATTTTTTTCTTCCTGCCATTCATGCGAAAATTTTGCAAGAAAACGTCATCAAAATCAGCTGCCACCAATCATGGATTTCAATGCAATAGAAAAATTTGCTGTAACAGAGTTGCCATATCATATTGGTATTCAACTGATAGTTGTTGATACCCGACTGGAATATTTTATCATAAAGAAGTAAGAGAACACAAATTAAAGTCTATTATCAAGTTTTTCGACCATATAATATTTTTATTTAAAAATCGACCCGATTCAAATGGCAACACTGCAACTTAGATAATTTTTTCAACTAGTCACTGGATGACTAGATGGAAAGGATGAATGCTATTTTATTTGTGAATGAAACAAAAAACTTCACTTCAGCAACAACAATAAAATTGCAGTTGAAAAAAAAACAGCTTCACATTCTTTTCAAACATAAAATCATAATAACGAAAAAAAATCCCAAGTGAATGCGAACGAACGAGCGAGCGAGAGAATGTATGAATGAAAAACAAAGACTAGATGCATTTACAACAAGACGTAATTGTTGCCACCACTGCAACTAGCTATGAATGGAAAGTAGTCGATACTAGGTGAGTAAATGTAATAACAACGACAACAACTGCAAGTGGCACATAGTCCGTTTGTCGTATTACAAAATCGGAAAAAACGTCGTAAAGCAGTTTTCATGAATGAATTTCATAAGTTGTTTATGTATTAATTACTCGATAATATAACAACGAAACAATATTATTGATGTTTTTCCAAGAAAAAGAAAATTGCAATAATTTTTTATACCCATAACAGGTCAATAAAAAATTTCCGGTCTTCCGTAGAGTATCTGACTTTTGGGAAATCCACTGCAAAATGTATAACATTTTTAAGAAAATCTAATATATATGAACGAAGTATTCATATTTATTCGGATCAAAATTAAACAAAACAAGTTAAAAAAGCGTTAAGTTCGACCGGGCCGAACCATAGGTATACTGACAGGCACTTTAATGAAAATATAGGGAACATACCAAAAACTGGACCTTTAGCGATAATTCTAAAAACGGTTTATGTAAAGCATTATATTCACCAAATACAAATATCAGTAAATTTTAATGGGGATAAAATCTCAAAACCCCAAAATGTGGGCTGATACTGATAACGCACTTTTTAGGGTAAAAACTGAATATTTCGAATAACGACTATGCCCCATAATATGGTAGAATATGCCTATATGGGGACCACCCCAACACACAGAACAAATCAGCTAACTATTCTAATATAAATGAAAAATTTTTGGGAGTGAAATTTGTTACCATATACGATTTCAAAATACCAAATTTCAGATTGAAAAACGACCTTAAGAACCCCAAAACAAATTTGTGCGTACCCTGTCTGAAATTATTATTTCGATGAGTTACAAACGATGGTGGAGGGTTTAAAAATGTTAATTTCATATCAAGTCAATGAACCAATCCTTATTATTTAGTTCAAAATAAGAAAAATATTGTCAATATTAGGTTTTTAGAGAATGGTCCAATTAGAAGTCCTAAATATGAAGATCCCATTAAATATTTATATGTATATATTCTTGATCAGAATGAAATTCTATGTAGATTTAGACATGTTCATCTGTCTCGTTTTTTTCACGATAGAGCTCTCAATATGTAATTTTTTATTCGCAGAGTGACGCGTTTATTTATTTTTTTTTTTTTTGCGAGGATATTTTTGAGATTCCATATATGCAGCGAAATTGAATGAGGAGTATTTTTGTAAAACATATCCTCATTCTATCTCGAGTCCTTTTGCGTCCATTTTGTCCTTATTTTCCTGAACCGTAAACTAAATACCACAAGATGAGATTTCTTGACCTCAACATTTTATACAAAAATGTCTTTCATAAGTCTATAAATATGGTCCTCAAACAAATCAATATTCGCTATATTTTGTAGTCCTTTTCCACTTTTACCCAATTCTATCTACTAATAAATTTCGATCATCGCTCATTATTCAATGTGCGTTAATAGAATTTATTCACGGGAGTCAAAGCCGGATCCTTATAATGAGGGTATATACACGTTGGTACGGCAAAAATGTGCCTCATCAAAATATTAATTTTAGACCCTATGTTTCTTGGGACGAAATCCGTTTCAGACAATTTGGAGTCAATTTGAAAATGTCCGCCCGTCTGTTTGTCTAGCCAGGTGCGCACGGTAACACTCGAATGGAGTAGCCGATTTCATCAAAACTATGCACATTGTACCTGGTACCCACAAAATGTTCAAATTGTACTAAAACTTATTTTTATAATATCCTGCTAGCGGACTATCGGATTCGAAACCTACTTTGCACAAGTTATTATCTGTATCAAGCCTAGATCAAGTCCGAAGATTGGACACGTTTGTCAACTCATTCTGGCACCACCCCTACAAAGGGTAAAAATTTTCAATATTTATAAATCAAATATCAGGCGAATGGAATGTCCGATTTCAACCGCTCTTTGCAAACTTAAATCCGGCCCAAACATAAGACTCATTGGTGCACTCCTTCTGGTACCTCCCCCACAAAAGGTCAACATTTTTCAATATATATAAATCCACTATGAGGCTAATGGAATACCCGATTTGTACCAAACTTTGCACAACCTATTATCTTTACGGAGCCTATATCAATTCCTAAGATGAGACCCATTGGTACACTCCTTCTGGTACCTCCCTCACAAATGCCAAATTACAGTCAAGTAGGATGAAAAACTTATCCAAAATGCCGCATAAAGGGTACCGTTATATTGATAATTCTTGGTAGTAAGAGCTGGAACCCAATGAAAACACAAAATATCAAATTAGGACCAGTTCGTATGAGAAATGTATCCATATGAGGGGGTTATACCAAAACGTAGACATATATTTTCCGTTTTCAGTACAAACATATGTGAATTGGCAATGTGTGTGCTAGCTCTATTATAAATACTGCGAACTCTCATGATATATCAGACGGACATGGATAAATCCAAATATATTTTTATTCTAATCCAATTATTTCTTTGAACAAATATTCTGTGCTCGAGGTTGTTTCCCAATTAAATGATGCGTATAAGTGTTAACGATACGTATACGCCTAAGACACATTTAAGAGAACCATCATCGATTTCTAATTTTTATGATTTTCAACCCGGCTGGCAAATGGACGTGCATTATATTGAAGACTTATAAATTTGTATATAAGCACCTAAAGACTTAAAGAGTAACAAAATGAATTGACATAAGTTTGTTGTTGTTTTGTAATTGTTTTTGGTAATTTTTGCAATAAGGAAGTTCTCGACCGATTACATTTAGAGAAGCACATTGGTCGTCGCTTGATGCTGATAAATAGACATTCTTGAATTAGTACAAATTCGAATTAGATAGAAACTAAAAATTATTATTTTTTTTTTTAACCGACAATGATAGATTTAAAAATACCACCCTAAAATTGTATTTACTTAAAAAGATAACGTACGACTATTAGGCTTACGAAAAATATTATTTAAAAAAGTCCCTTTCCGCCTTTAGTTACACATTTCCACATTTCCATTGAAATTTTGTAAAATACGATTTTTAACATTCCGTAACTACAATATCTTTTCTTTTTTTATATAAGTCCTCGACTCTCAGTATTTCAAAACATTCAATACTAATAATAGTTTAAATATTTTACCAACTGTCGTATTAAAAATCACCACTTTTTATGGTGTCATTTACATTTTGCATATTTTTATTTTTTACAAAATATCATCTAATAATGAATCTAAAATTCTTAATTTTTTAATGAGAATTCTTTTGAAATTCATTAAAAATTAAGAATTTGCACACACACACAAAACAACAAAAGAAGTAAACATAATTTGTTTCTCTTGCCGTTGTCTTCTTTATTTGACGCTGTTACTTTTATGTTCATTTAATTTGTTAAGTATTATGGCAAAATACGGCAGCGGCGGCTGCTGCTGTTCGCTATAGCAGCTATTGCCGCCGATTTATCTTAATTGTTAGATCTTTCTTATTTTTTAAATGTTTTCAACACATTTTTTTACACACACACAAACTTTATGTTGTTGTTATTCTAGATGTTGATGTTGTTTTTTCTTTGTCGTTGTTGTTGTTGGTTAAACATATATTACGTCATTTCCTCTCTGTTGCAAAAACAACAACATGTAAAAGTAGACTCAAAGAAAAATGCTGAATGAAAACTTACAACTTATTAGATAATGTTGACACTGGATGCTAGGCATCATTAGAATGAATTTTCGTTGGGGTCAACTGATGTATGTGACGATCGGTATAGCGTATTACGTGGTGTTACAAACCCTTGAGTTCGTACAAAGTTATAATAACTTCACAACATAATTGTTTTTATAGGGTATAAAATTAGGTTTGAACCAATTTTGTCAGTATATAAGGAACAAACGTCGAAAATAGGAGGAATGAAACAACTATATAAATTTAAAGAAAATTGGGCCTCCGTCATTATAGACAGTAATTCGGGAGTCTATGCAAAATTTCGTATCAATCGTTACCTGGGCTCCTGCTTAATTTACAATAAATATGGGAACTAAATCTGAACCGATTTGTCAATTCGAAATAAATGGATGAATCGATTAAAAAACTTGTCACGCATCCCATAAGAATATATTCTATATAATTTGCTAAATTCCGTGTCAATTGGACAAATGCATTGACTTTTATGGAAGCTATATCTAAATATGAAATATCAACGGAGATTAGACGTGATATTAGGTATAATTGTGAAATCTATACAAAAATCGGACAAACGATGTGTCCTTGTTGCATCATTGTGAAATCGAACGGAAATATACTAGTATATGGTCGCTATCTCAGTTGTGAACCGATTCCAACCAAAATCAATGGGGTTTCCATATGTCAAATAAAGTACCAAAATTCCACACAAAACAGAAAGGATGGAATAATCGACTTAGATTTTAAGGTGATCATATTTTACAGTTTTTTGTTTCCTTCCTCATAAATAGTACATAATCCTATGATGATTCAAGTAACTGTAATAATATGGAAATTTTTCCGATTTTCGGTTTTTGGTATAGCCCACACAAAAAAAATTTTACAGTTTTTAGTTTTTTTCCCGTGAAGTAACTGTAATTTGGCATTGTGTGTCTATAATTCTTCAAATCAAATTCTTGTAGGGTGACGTGGATATATATTAATAGAATTGTAAAGTGATTGACTGATTGACGGACTTTACGATTTATCAACGCCAAACGAGACGGCTGAAGCCAAAATCTTGAAATTTGGGGTGATGGTCATTCTTTGTCCGAAGGTTTCAGATAAGGCTGATTTTTTGGAAATACGTACTAGAACGACATGAAAAGTTTTAGAGAAGTAGGGTCAATATACGGAGGTGGTATTGGAAGTGTGTACTCATGTATACGAAATGTATTAAATTGTACTAAATTATGTACAATTTGAATTTGGAGGAACGGATGAAGCTGGAATCCTGAAATTTACTATTTGATTGTATGCAAATTTGTACTAAATGATACTAAATTTGATAAAATTTCCATTTAGGTGATCCGATAGAGCTGGAATCTTAAAATTTGGAATATCGTTCCCACATGAAGACAACACAATTTTTTTAGTATTTTGCAGGTGTTAGCCGTGTCTGGAATTTTGGAGGGTGAAAATATCTTTTGTTATTTGACATTAACCCAATTTTGTCGGTCCCTCACCATTCTAGACTTTTTGTGGGTTTTAGCCGCCTTTTCCAATTGATGTCGTTGTAATTTGGCATTAAGAGTTCAGAGGGCGAAAATCATCTTTCCAAAGTATTGTTCCTCAAAAAATATGATCCGTCACCATTTAAGGGAT
Organism: Musca vetustissima; assembly: GCF_032173495.1. Taxonomy (NCBI): domain Eukaryota; kingdom Metazoa; phylum Arthropoda; class Insecta; order Diptera; family Muscidae; genus Musca; species Musca vetustissima. The sequence continues at coordinate 179,942 of NW_026879908.1, forward strand.
GTTGAGGGTTTTAGCTGACCTTTGCCTGAGTAATCGTTGTAATATGGTATTCAGGGTTCGAACCCCCAATGTTTTTCGCCCTTCGTATCCTGAATGCATAATTACAACCATATATAACGGGCACGTCCCATTTTCAATGTTTAAACACCATTTTCCCACCGAAGTGGCGTATTTGGGCAATTCTGATTCGTGGTATTCATAAAAAAATTCTATATGGAAAATTTTCCATGTTGAAAAATTGCCCTCACACAAAAAGTGCCGCTTAATGTTGTGTTTCTAACAACATTTTTCCAACCTGAATATATATAATTTTGCCGGAGCATAAATAACATAGGTACTAGCAGAAAATTGACAATGACATATTCCCTAGGAAAATATCTAAAGGGAATGAACATCTTAATGGTGCAGGGTATAAAAAGTTCAGTCAGGCCGAATTTTACGCCGTTTTTAGTTCTTGTGTGACAATTAAAGTAGTTGCCTTCAACTCTTTTTTGTTAGTTCAATAAAAAACTGATTTCAGCTGATGAGTGATAGCCCGCATTGTGCACAATGTTTCGTTTTCAATTTGTGGTATAGCTATCAGAATTGACCGTCCACAATTGAAATTTCGACGATTGTTAAACGGGTGAGAAATGAACGTCCATTTTATTTAGGAAAAATATTTGATATTATTTTGTTGTTTTTTTTTTATTAAAGAAAAGTCATTCTTTTCGTCCGAACCCAAATATTCCAACGGCATTCGAAATCATGTGTGGCTTTGGTATGAACTAGGATTATTATAAAAATTAAATTTAATTTTTGGAAATATCCCATTTTTGGCCACATCCCATTTTAGAATATAAAGAAGATCTTGACCGATTACACTTAACGTGTTAAAATTTGGAAAGGATTGGATTATTAGTTTTGGAGTTATCGTGCCCGCCATTCGTAAAAACAATGTTTGGAAAACGATATTATGTTCCCATTTATACCATAGTAGCAATCAAAATCGGAAAAGCCAGCCCTGATATAAATCGTATAAAAACTGTCAGAATCTCGAAAAAAAAATTTATTCTAGTGTTTTTAGTAAATTTCGTCTTTGATATCTCACTGGCTATCCCACCTACCGACTATTACTTCTACCGAAAATTAAAGTATTTATCTCAGATTATAATTATTTTGATGCTTTCGGCTAACACCGACATTTAAATCTTTCCATGTATTTATTTGAGAAATATATGAGTGTGAATATGTAATTTTCTGCTAAGTCATTACATTGTGATTACTTGACAAAATACACGCCTAATTGTGAGACAAAGCTACAAAACGCCAGCATACACGTACTTCGGCTTGTAATTACAGTGATGGCAAACGTGATGGGGTATATTAGGAATTTCTTAGAAAAATAAGTCACTAAAATGTTCGGAATAAGTGTGTTTATTAAAAAAAACATTCATTTAGACTTAGAAATTTTTAGAAATATTATGTTTTATTTATTAAATTAACATGCAGCATTGTTTTTTAAATGAATTTTCAATATGACCGGACTTTGATATTTGATTATAATTCTTGCCAAATTTCCACATGCATTGGGTCGCCGTGTGTTGGACATCCCTACTACAATCTATAGTTTTCTTCATAGTTTATTATTGGTTTTTTGTTGTGCCCCTGGCCATAAATGGACCTAAAAATACCATGAAAAAAAAAACAAAACACCCAATGCCATTTCAAATGCTAGAAATAACATTTATGAATGAATTTGTAGTATTTGTTTTTCTCAGTTTCTTCGTTTTTTGCGTATTCTGTTGTTGTTGTTTTCTTTTTTGTTCTTTTTTGCATTTCCCATATATGTATGTTAAACATGTCTGTAGCAATTACATATATATATATATATATTTTTTTTTTTTGCATATAAAAAATTGTTATTGTTTTGTCTCTATCTATATAAAGATTTTTTACAACAAAATGTAAATGTCGCATGCTTGACTATGAATGAATGAACGAGCGAATGCATTGACAGATATTCAGATATAATCATTCATTGTACGAGTATGCAAATTCATTGATAGCTGCTGTTGTCGCTGCCTCATTTTACACGTGGCTGAAAATGTACATCCCCACAGTCGTACAATATAATTTAATTGATTATCATCGAAAATATATGTATATTTACATAGTGACATATATTTACACATGTAGACAATGTAATATTTATTTAACATATCGAAAATAGATTTCCCTTTTCATCACATATAAACGATTATTTTAATATGTGATCAATGGGATATAAGAAATGTTGTAGTTAAATTAATATTTAAGAATATAAATATGTAAAATGTAGAAATGTAGACACACAACACGATCAATAATAGAGGGAAACCAGTAAGGACTGGTTTTCTGCCAAAACAAAATTTCAGTCTTTAGTGCAAAATTTACATGAAATCGAAAAAAATATATGTATAAATATATAATGCTTTACCGATTTTCAAGAAAAATAACACAGCACATCTATAAAATACATAATGTTTAACAGATTTTCACGAAACTTAGCACACATCATTGTATACCCAATTCAGTACGCTATGCAACATTTCGTATAAATCGAAAGATATATAGGGACTTTGGTGCACCATTTACATTAAATCGGACGAAAATATATATGGGAGCTATATCTAAATCTGAACCAATTTTCATGAATATCAGCATACATTATTATAGATTTAATTCAGTATGCTATGCCAAATTTCGTACAAATCGAATGAAATATAGGGGCTTTGGTGCTCCATTAACTTAAAATCTAACAAAAATATATATGGGAGATATATCTATATCTGAACCGATTTTCATGGAACTTAACACACGTTATTCTAGACTTAAGGTTGTGCTAAATTTCCCGCAAATCGAAAGATATATAGGGACTTTGGTGCACCATTAACATAAAATCGGACGAAACTATATATGGGAGCTATATCTAAATCTGAATCGATTTTCAGACATCATTCTAGACACGCTGTGTCAGATTTCGTGCAAATGGAAAGATATACAGGGACTTTGGTGCATCATTCCTATTAAATCGTACGAAAATATAAATGGGAGCTACATCTAAATCTGAACCGATTTTTTCCTATTTCAATATGGCTCGTCTTTGGTCTACTATAGGAGCTATGCCAAATTTTATCCAATTCGGATCATAAATGCGTTCTGAACATTGTTTACAATTTCACATGGACAGGCGGACGGGCATGCAAAATCGACCCTGAATGTGATTCTATGCAAATTCTCAAAAGAATTTGCATTTGAATTAAAGCGGGTTTGTCCGTATAAACTTTAAAATCCACTTCTACATATCAATCTTCCGGTCCAAAACCAAAAATTATCAACCCAACGAAGTGTTCTCTCAACAAATCCATTATTGATGTGATTTGTGGGAAGTTACAGATAATTTCCACATTTGTAACCAACTCTCGCAGAAGTCGCGACCTACAATTCCAGGCAATTTATCACCACATGGCCGGATAATATTACTGGTCTAAAAACTACATGAAACAAATAATTTTTCTGGATGAAATTTAATTTTTTGAATTTTTACAGAAATCAAAAATGCAGGAAATTAACCTCATTGCTGAATAGAATTCGAAATATATATGGCATAATAATGTTCGGCACTTTCTTTGTTGGGTTTTCAGTGAAAACTTCGGAGACAATTAAATACCAATTTACAGATACTCAGGATGAAAAACTAGGCTGGCATCTTCATCATAACAAAAATTAAGCAGGACATCAGCATATATTGAACATTTTCTGGGAATTCGAAATGTCGAATTACAACCACATCTGTGTGATGAAAGCTATATCAAAATATATGGGGTCTCCCACGGCAGCTCGAGGACATATACTTCTCTCTCACCTGGTGAGACTGGCTCGGAATATTGGACATGAGATTAATGGCAAGAAAACTAAGGCCATATCCATATATCCAGGATAATCAAGCTTCAATTATTTGAGGTATGTATTCAGTCGATTATGCTATGCAGCTTGTGTGAAATATCATCACGCAAAAGCTACAGGTGATCATCAACATATGCCTCAGTATCATGTGCAGAATATTCTGGCCCAACACTATAAGTAACGTAAAGCTGTGGAACCTAACGAACCAGGAATCCATACAAAAGCATATTAAAGATAAGAAATATATATGGATTGGTCACAGCTTATAAAAAATGCATATAGCATAACCTGAATGGCGCATGGGATCCTCAAGGATCAAAATATTGAGGTCGACCAAGAAACACATTTGAAGATGCAAAAACTTAGAGAGAGTGAATCAAATTGGAGTGTGTACATGTTCTGTGCCAATAGAACAATCATATATAATTTTAAACATTCGGCTTGTTGTTTGTATCAAACCTTTTTTTTGATATATTGCATTTGCCATTTATATCGAAATAATTTGGAAAACACATATGTGAATTTTGTAACACTAATACAGAGGTCGATACGAGTGTCTGAAATAAAGAAACAATGAAATGCAAAACTAGCAACAATTGAATGTGTGGAAAGTCGGCGGTTGTTAGCAACAGACACAGTAGTCAAATAAACTGTTGCAAAAATAACAACCACCAAGTAAGTGGAGAGACGAAGGAAGATACTAAAATGAATGGTGGTTGTGGTGGTGAGTTTTTATGAGAAGTATATTAGTTAAAAAAAAGAGAGTAGAAAAAAAGTTTTTATATTAATGAAATATTTACATTTTTTGGAAAAAATTGTGGCTTTCTCATAGTTATAAGAAATTGTACTTAAAATTTTAAATTTTATTCAAAGCGATGTAGATATACACTATGCAAAAAATAACTATGAATGACGTTATGGAACTATTATTTACAATGGGTTTTCTATGTAAATTCCCAAAAGGTGTAAGAGGAAAAATATTGCAGCCCCTGGAAAACTCGATTAAAATCTTCAAAATATCGTAAATTTATCAAAACACTGTGGACCTGTATCAAAGCGTTGATCGCCCTCCCAAAACCCTGAATGTAAACTTACCTTCTATTCGTTTGGAAAATGCGACAATAGGGGCATGTGTCAAAACGTGGGCCTATATATTCCATTTACAATACTGAATGTACTAAAAATGTACGATTTCAGATCTACTAGTTATAACTTCTCTTTAAGTCTTCAAATAAATGTATGACTGACTCACCTTTACACCATTTCACAATTTCCTATATTATAGGCCAAATTTTCGAATTGTTTTCATACAATACAAATATTACCTAATTTGTATATCCCCGAAAATAAAAAAAAAAAACAAATGCAAACATTTTGAAACACGAATACTACGGGTATATACCCCACGCTAACACGTTCATTCAATTAGCTAATCATTATTTGCTCCATTCTATCAATGACATTCACTTTTGGGACGTGTAAATGGCTGCGGTGTTTATATTTACATTGGATTGCATGCACATTTCAATAATCATTGCAAATTTCAATTTGCCATTTTTCAAAATGTATTTGTTTGTGTTATTGTGTTGTCTCTTCTTTGTATTTGGCTAATTTTTTTTTATTATCAAAATTTCGAGGTGTAATTCATTCATTCATCTGGTAATTCATCATTATGTGTAATTTACAATGAATGGAATGAATGATCGGGGCAGGTTTTGGAATGAAATGAATGAATGGCTGGCATTTATCAAAGAATGTTGTAGCGTTTAGATGACAGGGGCGGGGTGAAAAAACATGAATTTGTAATTCTAATTCAGCCGACATTGTTAATAATGACAACCAAGGAATCTGCGAAATTGGCCGTTATAAACGATAGTGGGTAGAATCAATATTAAAGGCCGTGTATTTTTGATGGTTTTGGATACCGTATTTATAGTCTTTTTTTTTTTTTTTTTGAAATTGACTGCTATATAAGTCCTTCGGAAAGTTTTGTCCTTCATTTTCTCAGAGTCTTTACTGCTATATGAGCCCTTCAAAAAGTTTTTTCCTCAATTTTAGGAAATCTGGACGCAATGATTTAGATATTGAAAATATTATATTTGTTGCCCTTTTTTAAACTTTTCCCTAATTTCAGATCGTATACTTCATATGATTTTGAGAATGTGTTGCCTCCCTTACAATTCTAGCTGTCCCGCTCCTGTCACCCGTTTTTTTATAATTATCATGTAATTTTAATTTAATTTCAATTTATTCTCAAATCTATTGTTGGTGGTAAAATAATTTAAAAATCTGTGTTCTGTTCGGTTGCATGCCAGAAATATTTTCAAAATACATTGCAATGTAAATATAAAAATAGAAATAAAACAGAGAATCAATTATTGTTATTATTAGTCACAAGTAATTGCTGACATGCTGTTGTTGTTCTATTTTCTGTATGCATTAACATTGTTTGATTTTGTAATTGATAAGAATGGTTTTTTTCATTTACATTGTATGACCTTCTTTTATATTCAACACTTTATTATCCTATCTTTGATTAGATATTGATAAATCTTTATCATTTAGATTATACCTATAAAATATACGTTCCTTAGAAATGTTGTTGCTATAATCTTAATCCGTATTTGACACACTTTTAAGGTATCCGAACAAAAGCTGCTAATAAATAATATTCGAAATTATTCAATTTGATGACCGGAATATATTTATGTTGATAACAGATTTAGCCAGAGGTGATATATAATCACTGAGGTCTGATTCTTTTCTGTAGAAGCAAATAATCAGTCGGTGAGGTCTGATTAGTTTTTATAGAAAAAAAACTTTAGTGGCTAGGGTCTGAGGTCTTACTTTGCTATAGGAAAAACCAGTAAGGAAGGTAGTAAAGTCGGACTGGGCCGACGAAAAGATACCCTTCACAACTTTGTTTGTATTATATTTCATGTCAATGTTCCCTCGAAGGAAAATATACAAGACTTTCTGCAATCCATGCTAAATTTAATTTCATTCGGAAAGATTTAGAATCGTTTGCATACAATAAGACAACTTTATGGAAATCGATTTATAGCAACATGATGCACGCGATTTGGTATGCCGAATGTCAATCAGATAACCGTTTGAAATATATATGGAAGCTATGTCTGCATCTACTCCAATTTAAACAAAACGCAATAATATTCTAGTCTCAGTTTGAAAACATATATCGAGCATTTACATTAAATAGAACGAAAACATATATCGACGCCTCCGAACCATAGTATGCTGTGCAAAATTTCGTGTCAACCGGACAAACATTAGGTGTTTGGTGCACCATATATGTGGGATCTATATCTAAATCTGAACTGATTTCAACGAAATTTCTTGCGATTAATTTATATAAATTTCAGTAATTAGTAAAAAATTATGTGCCAATCAGACGCACTTTGCGTCTTTAGTACACTATATAAAAAAATCGGAAGAATATGTATATGGGAGGTACACCTAAATCTGAACCGATTTACACGAAACTTAGCACAACTCATTCTAGACGTAATTCAGTACGATATGCCCAATTTCGTGAAAATCGAAATATATATAGAGACTTTGTTGCAGAATTTACATTAAATCGGACGAAAATATATATGGGAGCTATATCTAAATCTGAACCGACTTTCTCGAAACTTAACAAACATAATTCCAGACTTAATTCAGTACGTTTTGCCAAATTTCATGTGAATGGAAACATATATAGGGGTTTTGGTGCACCTTTTACTTTAAATCGGATGAATATATATATGGGAGCTATATCTTAATCTGAACCGATTTTTACGAAACGCAACACTCATTATTCTAGACTCATTTCAGTACGCTATGTCAAATTTCGTGCAGATTGAAGGATATATAGGGACATTTGTGCAACATTTACTTTAAATCGGACGAAAATATATATAGGAGCTATATCTAAATCAGAACCGATTTTCTCGAAACTTAATACACATCGTTCTAGGCTTAATTCAGTACGCATTGCCAAATTTTGTGTAAATCGAAACATATATAGGTACTTTGGTTCGGAATTAACATTACATCTGACGAAAACATATATGGGCGCTATACATAAATTTTAACCGATTTTCCAGAAACTTACCACTCATCGTTCTAAACTCAATTCCGTGCTAATCGAAAGATATATAGGGACTTTGGAATACCATTTACCTAAAATCGGACGAAAATATGTATGGGAGCTATATCTAAATATAAATCGATTTCCTCGAAACTTAACACACATCATTCTAGACTCAATTTAGTACGCTGTACGAAATTTCGTGCAAATAGAAATATATATAGGGGCCTTGGCGCACCATTACTTTAAATCAGACGAAGAGATGTATAGGAGCTATATCTAAATATGAATCGATTTTTCCCAATTTCAATAGGGTTCGTCCTTGGGCCAAATAAATGAGCTGTGCCAAATTTCACCCAATTCGGATAAATGCGACATGTGCTTTGTTTACAATTTAACATGGACAGGCAGACGGATGGACATGCATAAATCGACTTAGAAAGCAATTACATTCATATTCTCAAAAGGAACCTTGTGTATATTTCGCTCCCTTTTGCCAGTTACAAACATATGCACAATACACTGTACCACAGTGAGGTGAAGGGTATAAAAATACCTCAGACAGATTCATATTCTCAAAAGGAACCTTGTGTATATTTCGTTCCCTTTTGCCAGTTACAAACATATGCACAATACACTGTACCACAGTGAGGTGAAGGGTATAAAAATACCTCAGACCCTGAAGTGTGATTTTTTATAGAAAATAATTACTTAAGAAACTGAAGTCTAATTTTTTCTATAAAAAAATACCTCAGAAACTGAGGTCGGATTTTATTCTATCGCAAAAAAAATGCCTCTGAAATTGAGGTCTGATTTTTTCCGATAATAAAAAATTCGCTAGAAATTGAGGTCTGATTTCTTCTATAGAAAAAATATTTATCAGAAACTAAGGTCTAATTATATTCTATAGAAACAAATATCTGATAAACCAGATTATATTTCCGTTTATTATATTTTACCATTCGTCCTTTTGTGTGGTCTAAAAATAACAATTCATATCAATCTGTCCAAGGAAACTAGGTTACTAGACTAACGTTTTTTATTCGCTTGACTCTCAGTTATGCGGCTGCACCTTATATCCAGTTTATCTGAACATTTTATGATAATCATGAATCAACAAGGCCCACCAACAATTTATTCCATTTTCCAAATATTTTTTTATTCATTCATTGTCGACATTGATGGTGGTGGTTGCAATGGAGGTTCATTGTCTAGAGTGAATAGAACTGAAAAAGAAGGCAATGCATAGGCCAAAACCCTTTAAGCCATAATTTGTTACAAATTGTTTTATTTTCATTATTGCCGTTGCCGCTCATATCTTTCATAGTTGATCTGTTGGAACCTAGAAAACCAAAAAAACGAAATCTCATAAAATTTCAGCAGAGACCAACCTCTAAAATTGTTCCTCAGCTCAGATACTAGGTGGTACAATGTTGGTGTCTGCATTATTTGCGGTTTACTCCTTACTTGGTGTAATGCGCTCATAATATGGACCACCATTCACATTACCTAGCATATAAAGTTGTATTTGGCCAAAGAGCAGGAAAACTGGTTTTCCTTCTCTTCGTGTGGTAATATCCAAGCCATGATCATTCTATGGAGTGTCCGTCTTAACTGCGGACATGTGTAACATAAATTGTATCTCCAAGAAATCGAAACAAAACTGGCTTGGCTTGTGGTAAGCGATGAAGCTAGCAGAAATTGCAATTTTAGGCGTGGATATTTTCACTTTCATTGATCCAAATACCACACAGTGGAGGCAAAATTTTATTCGTAAACTTTAAGAAAAAATCTTTCAAGTATAACAAAAAGTACTGAGACATATTTTCTTAAAAAAAGTATTTTTCCATATATACCTTAGGCATGGATTTTTTAAAAAATATTTATTCCATAGAAATAAGTCCGATTTTTTCTTAAGAAAAAAATCAATCCGTTTACCTTGAACATATTGAAATTTAAAAATTCACTCTTCCTTCATATTTGACAGCTATTTGACATAATGTTTTTACACTTGTTTCCTTTTGTTTCAAAACAAAAAAAAAACTGTCTCCAATTTGTTATCATTTTTCAAAATCTTCCAACAGCAAAAAAAAATAAACATCAACATGTTATTAAAACAACACAGGCCTATTAGTCTCCATTAGATTGTGATGCTGCTTGTCATTTCATTCGATTTCGTAAATATATATTTGAAATGTTTTCAAAATTCAGATACACACACACGATCGCACTTGTCCGTATCTTGTCATGCTTAAACATTTTTTTCTTAAATGTTGTCATTTGTTTTCTCCACTTGATCTCCCATTTAAAATCCAAATATTAAAGATCAAAATACGACATTTAATTAATGAATACAACAATACAACATCTTAATGTGTATTTTATTAAATAAAATTAATTATTGTGATGTTCAAAATTTTTCGTATGTTTTATATATGTATGTATATACATTAATATGTTTTCTGTTTCTCTGTTTTGTTTGTTTGCAGAGCTATCGATTATTATCAGGAAACTGGTCAAACACTGAGTTCGAAATTGAAAGAACAGCGACAACAGCCAGGCGGTAATCGTTTAGGTGGTCCATTGAGATATCCACATACCATATTGTTTTGGTTAAGATGTAATCAGGTGAGTAATATTTAAAAAAAATCGGTTAATACATTTCTTTAAAAGAAAAAAATTGTAAAAAATTTACGCCTTAGGTTTCAATGTAAAAAATATTTTTTTTAAATTCCACGCCTCAGTGAAAAAATATTTTTGGAAAAATATTTTGAAAAAAATATATATTAAAACCAGTAAGGAAAGTAGTAAAGTCGGACTGGGACGACTATATAATATCCTTACACACTTTGGTATATTCTACATACATATATATCCTAACATACATATATATCCGAACTCAAATATGTGATCTTTATCTATATTTGTTCTGAAACCTATGCTAAGTTTCATTTCATTAAGGCAGAATTACAGTCGTTTGCGTGCAATGGGTAAAAAATTTTCATTTTTCAAGATTTTCAATGGGCTGGTAAATCAATACCAATGCTTGTTAAGGTTTGTAACTTAACACATATATACTTGAAGATTTAAATTAGAAGAAAAAAAAATTACAAAATTTTTTTGTTATTGTTTTGTTGTTGTTTTTTGTAATTAAAGAAAAGTCCTTATTTTTGATGGCGGGCATGATAACTCCTCACTGAAACATCGGAATCCGAAAATTCCAACGGTGTTAGGAGTACATGTCTGGCTCTCGTATGAACTAGGATTATTGACTTCGCTCCAAAATTAACAAAATGGTGGACCTTTGAAAAAATATTTTTGGAAAATCGAAGATTTTTTACCAAAACCCATGTTAAAAAATAAGGATCTTCCGATTGCTTTATCCTAGTTTATACGATAGCTATACACTCTCAGAGAAACGTGTAAAAATTTGAAGTAGATTGGGTTATTAGTTTTTGAGTTATCGTGCCCGCCATTCGCAAAAAAATGTTCAGAGAAAAACGCGTTTAAAGTTTGAGAAGCCCTTCAGCCGTCACTTGATGCTGACACAGTAAACCGGCTATATCTTCAAGAGTTCTTGAGATTTTCATTTGAAATTTTGTAGGGACATTCTTTAATTAGTGTAGATTCGAATTATATCAACAAAATTTTTGACCCCGAGAATGGGGGGGTCCCCTTAAATCGATTTATAGCAAGCTTAATGCCCGCTATTCGCTATGCCGCACTTTCGTGTCCATCGGACAAACATTAGGAGTTTGGTGCACCATTTACCTAAAATCGGACGAAATTGAGAGCTATATCGAAATTTGAACCGATATTCACGAAACTTAGCACAAATCATTCTAGACTCAATTAGGTACTCTATGCCAAATATCGTGCAAATCGAAATATATATTCGGACTTTGGTGCACTATTTACATTAAATCCGACGAACTATATATATATATAACTATATATAGGGCTATATAAATCTGAACCGATTTTCACGAAACTTAACACACATCATTCTACTCTTAATTCAGTACGCTATACACAAATTCCTAAAATCGGACGAAAATATATATGGGAGCTATATCTAAATCTGGATCGATTTTCACGAAGCTTAACAAACATAATTCTACTATTAATTCAGTACTCTATACAAAATTTCCTAAAATCGGACGAAAATATATATGGGAGCTATATCTAAATCTGTGTATATATATGGGAGCTGTATCTACATCTGAACCGAATTTCACGAAACTTAGCACACATCATTCTTGGCTTAATTCAGTACGCTGTGCCAAATTTCGTGTAAATCGAAAGATATGTAGGGACATTGGTGCACCATATATATATATATATATATATGGGACCTATATCTAAATCTGAACCGATTTTCACGAATCCATCACACATCAATCTACTCTTAATTCAGTACGCTATACAAAATTTCGTGCAAATCGAAAGATACAAAGGGACTTTGGTGCACCATTTGTCTTAAATCGGACGAAAATATATGGGAGCTATATCTAAATCTTAACCTAAATTCTAGGATTAATTCAGTACGCTGTGCCAATTTTCGTGCAAATGGAAAGATATATAGGGACTTTGGTGCACCATTTTCTTTAAATCGGGCGAAAATATATATGGGAGGTATATCTAAGTCTGAACCGATTTTTCGCAATTTCAATAGTGTCCGTCCTTGGTCCAAATAAATGAGCTGTGCCAAATTTCTTCCAAATCCGATAATAAATGCGACCTGTACTTTGTTTACAATTTAACATGGACATACAGACAGACGGACGGACATGCATAAATCGACTTAGAAAGTGATTCTATGCATATTCTCAAAAGGAACCATGTGTCTATCTCATTTCCTTTTGCCTGTTACAAACATATGCACAAAGACATAATACCCACAGTGTAGTGAAGGGTATAAAAATCCACGCCTAGGGTTTCAATGAAAAAATATTTTTTTTTAAAAATCTACGACTATGGTTCGTATTGGATAAATATTTTTTAAAAAATCTTTAAAAAGGTGGTCTGTTGGCAAAACACCATAAATGATACTATAACAAGAGAACATCGTAATCTACATATATATTTAAATTCCTATCGATTACAGTCTGTCTACAAATGTCTTTAAAAAACATATTTGTCATTTGAAAAACAAATATCTAAGTCCAAAGACCCTTGTGGCAAAAAACAAGCCCCCCCTAAGGAGATGAGTAAAAGTCAACTGTTTTGGAATTCCAACACAGCAGCAACGACAACAACAAACATTATCAAATTATTTTCCATTTTATTCACTGAGTCTGTATTGTTAGGCTGGAATTGTGACCCGAGTTCATTAACAATGCCAAGAGCGTATGTTTTTGGCCAAAGTCATCACCATCATCATCAGCAGCATCAGCATCGAACGTTCTTACCAAAATATTTTGTTGTAGATATTTTTTTGCCATTTGTATGCTCATTTTTTATGAAATCACATTTAGGCTTTTGGGCATTCATTCACATATTGTTTACGAACAGACTGGCGGGTTGGCTGACTGACGGACTGACTCGAACCAGTGAAAGGCAAAAACCCCTAAGAAAAATGAATACAATTTTTGTTGAATTGTTAATTTGAGCCGACCAATGTTTGGGTCATTTTAGCCAAAACATTCCAAAAATCGAGTTCTCCAAATGAGAGACATTCATTAGCTTATCGCCGATTCTTCATCAGTGGCAAAATGACAAAAAAAAACAAAAACAAACTATGACGACAATGATGGTGCCAAACAAGACCTCAAAGATGAACCAGAACACATCACACGACACAACATAACTATAGCCAAATGAGAAGTCATTCCGAAAGACAAACATGACTTAAACTTCTTTCATTCATACACGAAGTTAACGCCAACAAAAACACACCTCCCCCTTTTAGAAGCCGAAAATTTTTGTTGCTTCATAGAATGTTTTTAGGCCAGAAAATAATAAAATAAAATCGAAACTCGTGCAGAATAAAACGCCAGCTCACAAACATACATACCTACATAAGAGCTGGTGTGTGTGAGTGTAGAGAGTGGTCGGACTCCTTTCACTTTGCATTCTTTTCTTGAGAGCCGATAACCATTTCAGTTACAACTTATTTAATTACCTTTTTTGCATGGCTTTTGGTGTCTTTCAATATTTCATTCTTTCGGAATTCAATGTTGGTGGGTTGGCCTTCCATGACATCTACCGCGGTGGTAATAGCGGTTGTTGTAAATTTACGATAATAATTCCATGAAAAGTAGTTGTCATTCATTTACCTTTTCTTGGCGTGGACATTCTTAGGCGTAGATTTTTTAATCAGAACATTTTTCCATAGAAACTTGGATTTAAAAAAATCCACTGAACCCTTAGGTGTGGATTTTTATACCCTTTACCACACTGTGGTACAGAGTATTATGTATTTGTGCATATGGCAAAAGGAAACGAGATAGACCCATGGTTTCTTTTGAGAATATGCATAGAATCACTTTCTGAGTCCATCCATCCGTCTGTCCATGTTAAATTGTAAACAAAGTGCAGGTCGCATATATTATCCGAATGAGATGAAATTTGGCCCAGATCATTAATTTGGCCCAGGGACGAACCCTATTGAAATTGAGAAAAATCGGTTCAGATTTAGATATAGCTCCCATATATATTTTCGTCCGATTTTAAGCAAATTGCATGAAATTTTGCACAACGTACCGAAAACGTGTCAAGTTTTATTGAAAAAGCGGATATAGCTCCCATATATATTTTCATCCGATTTTTAGCAAATGGTGCACCAAAGAGTCAAATTTAAGCAGATTGTCACAAAACTTTGCAGTTAGGATAGACTAACGTGTCCCAAGTTTTTTTGAAATCTGTTCAGATTTAGATATAGCTCCCATATATATGTTCGTCCCATTTTTCGCAAATGGTGGACCAAAGGTTTAAAGTGCGTTCGATTGGCACAATATTACGCACAACGTATCGAAATGGATCTGGGTTAACCGTTATATGGGGGTTACCCGAAAAAGTGGACTGATATTAATAACTTTTAGTGGAGACATGTGGTACGTGGACCGATAAAGCTCATCTTCGGACCAGCAGACAACAGACAAATTTATGCAAAATTTTGGCTATCTATCTCAATTCGTTTAGACGCTAGAGATTCCAACAGAAAGACGGACCTGCATCGTCATAGAATTTTACGCTGATCAAAAATATATATACTTTATACAAATATACCCGGTTATTGATTGTTGGGTTAAGTCGGTTCACATATAAACACAGATCACATCTTTAACTTAGTCAATTTTCATGTCAATGGTCCTTCAAAAATTCAAGGTCTGTAAGGATGTATTTCTTGAATATAGCCAAAGTGGTAAAGGGTATCATATAGTCGGCCCTCCTGCCGACTTTATTGCTTTCCTTACTGGTTTAATAATGGGTTTTCATTGAAATCTGTGGCGTAGATTTTTTAAAAAAATTTTTTCATTGAAACCTGAGACCTGGATTTAATTTTTTTTTATTGAAAACTGAGACCTGGATTCTTTAAAAATATTTTTTTTCATTGAAACCTGAGACGTGGATTGTTTTTCCATTGAAATCTGAGACGTAGTTTTTTTAATGTTTCCATTGAAACTTAGTGGTGGATTTCAGAAAAAAATATTCATTCCATTAACCATTAGGCATGGATTTTTTAAAAAAATATTTTTCCATCGAATCCTTAGGCTTGGATTTTTAAAAAAATATTTTTTTCACCGAATCCTTTGACGTGGACTTTCTAAAGAATTCTCTTTTCATAGAACACACTAGATAACTATAGGATTTGATTTTAATAAAAACAAATATTTTTCATAGAAACCCAAAGATTTTTTAAAGAAAATTTTTCTATTGAAAACTAAGGCGTGGACTTTTTAAGAATTATTTTTTCATAGAACCTACTAGAAAACAGTAGGATTTGATTAAAAAAAAAAAATCATAGAAACCGTAAGTTTTTTATACGTAGATTTTTTGTAAATTAGGTTTTTTAGGAACCATAGATGTGAAGTTTTTATTAAATTATTTTTTCTATAGAAGCCATAGACCTACATTTTTTGTAAATTATTTTTTCTATATAAACCATAGAATTGTATTTTTTATTAAATTATTTTATCTTTTTTGTTTTTGCAAAATAGTCAGGCTGAATCTCAGTTTGTTGTTTTTATAAAAAAAAAACAACTATTTATTAGTGGGCAATGTGTGGCATTGTTTGCCGAGATGTAAGGCAGGAAAACTATAGTTTCGGATCACGCCATTGATCCTCCTCAGTTCCTTAGTTTTTTGTTGGGATATTCTCCACAGAAGCTATTGCTTTTATACAAAAAAATCTTTCATACCCAAATGTCTCTTGTAACAAAGCGAAGTATTTAGCTGACCAAAGAAATAAACTGCATGAGAATTTCGCTGGTGCCTCACTTCGAGGTTAACAAGACATTTTCAAATTTTATCTATAGAAACCATAGACATGGATTTTTTAAATATTTTTTTTTTCATTGGCTCGGTTTTTTATTGTTTACATAGGCGTGGATTTTTAAATATTTTTATGGGCGTGAATTTAAAAAAAATCATTGGATTAACATAGACTTAATTCTACATACAGAAACCCTACGGTCCCGATCGGTCTTCTGTACACAGTATTCCTATTATTTTTGTTCTTCTATAATAGTTATTTATTTTATATATAGGATTATATTTATATTTAATTTAATATGTTCCTATTTATTTGTGTAATCTAAAACATATGAATAAAAATTGCATATGTTTCCCTCCATTACAATCGCACAACAAATGGCTACTCTAATAGAGAGCTTAATCGAATATCCTCTAACATTTATTTTCTTTTTTCATCCTCTTGCAGGATATTTTGAACACTCGTTTGGATAAACGCGTTGATGCCATGCTCGAACAGGGGTTACTGCGTGAAATACGAGCCTTTCACAACGAACATAATGTGAACAAAAGGTGGGTTCTAATACGCTAAGGCTTTTGTCATCAAGTAGTAGTAGCCGTCGTCGTCGTCGTAGTAGACTACTATTAATCATACATATTGCTGTTTTGTTCTCATTCCTTCAAATCCTCCAAACAAAATGGACATAATCACTTTCCATAAATCATATCGATACTAAATTACTATTTTATCCTTACTAATCGTGGTATTTTCTTCCTTTCGCTCTCTATTGTTACATCAATCCCACAAAAAAAAAATACTTTTCCGTGTATGCCTGTCGAATTATATGGACAAATTAATGTGGACCGGAATACATCAACAACAGTGCGGAATATACTAAAGGCGTTCTGCAAACAATTGGCTACAAAGAATTTGTACCATATCTAGAACGATTTAATGCGGAAAATGATGATAGAATTGAGGAGTATTTACGAAAGAATTCGTACCAAATGCCAAGTGAAGGTGAGTGAAAAAATTATGAATTAATTTAAAATAATAGCATACATTTAAAAAATAGCATACATCATTTGATAAAAATTTGCTATGCCAGAAATAGAATTGTAGAATTTGTTATCCCGGGTTCATAGAGGGCAAAAAACATATTTGCGGAATATTTGAAACATGGGTCTATGCTTTGACATAGGACACCTAAAAAAATATAGGTATTTCGACAGTCTCATGATAAAAATAGAAATAGAATTGTAGAATTTGTTATCCCGGGTTCATAGAGAACAAAAAAACATATTTGCGGAATATTTGAAACAGGGGTCTATGCTATGACATAGGACCCCTATAAAAATATAGGTATTTCGACAGTCTCATGATAAAAAACTCATAGGAAACAATTCCATTTTCATGTATTTCCTATGCGTACCTCATGATGAAGGGTATACAAAGTTCTACTCGCCCGATAGGTTAATATAAAAAATCAGTTCGAAAGCGATACTTAGTATTAGAATATTTCTTGATGAGGATAGGAAAGTCTGGCTCAAGAGGTCATTCTTCATAACGTGATATTTTGCAACTCTATGAATCTAATCACTGGATCTTACATCTAACGTAGGTTTTTTTCTTCTCAACATCCATGTTACAAGTTGTTGTCTTCTGCTTGATCTCATCCATTCTCACAACGTAGTCGCTGGAGCTCGATCCGTTTGACTATGTCCATGTTCGAGAATATATGGTATAGCTCATGGTTCATTCTACGACGA
The DNA here is from genome assembly GCF_032173495.1 of Musca vetustissima. NCBI lineage: Eukaryota > Metazoa > Arthropoda > Insecta > Diptera > Muscidae > Musca > Musca vetustissima. The sequence goes on from NW_026879908.1 coordinate 198,150, forward strand.
TACTCACCGTCGATGCAGATCTGTACATAGATCTTCCGGAGAATTTTTCTCTCAAACACTCCAAGAGCTGTCTCATCTGTACCCATACTTCAGATCCATATAACAGCACGGGTAATATCAGCGTCTTATAGAGTGTGAGCTTGGTCCTTTCCGACTTTAACTGCTAACCATGCGCCAGTTAAAGTTATCCTGTGCGCAGTTATCCTGAGCGCAGACATGACAGTAAATACCTATGAACCGATAGGGCTGTCGAATGCGGCTTTATAGTCGACGAATAGATGGATTGTGGCGATGTGTTTTTGTGGGTGTTTTTCAGGTCATTGGTGGATTTGCCAGGCCTGAAGCCGCATTGATATGGTCCAATAATGTCACTGACCATTGGCTTCAATCGTTCACAGGAAGGAGACTTATTCCTTTATAGTTGGCAAGTATCGTCTTGTATCCTTTTTTGTGCACGGGACACAGGTGATGAGGTTACAATCCTGGGGCATGAATTCCTCTAGCCAAATTGTACTAATTAGTTGGTGCATGCTCCCGACCAGCATCTATCTTGAATAGTTCGGCTCCATCCATCGGCACCTGCTGTTTATTGTTCTTCAGCCGATTGTCAATTGCTACTCTGACCTCACCTTGTGTAGGTGGTATAAACTCTATACCGTACTCTATTATTGGTTCTGGGGTATCTTCTTCCCCGCCACTATTTAATACCAGGATTTTTTTAAAATGCACCTTCCAAATCCTCAACACGCTGTCTGTATCTGTCACCAGGTTTCTATCTTCATCTCTGATGAAGATGTGCCTGAACCAAAGCCTTCGGTTTGGTGTTTGAGTCATTGAGAGACTATTCATTGAGAGACTATTCACAAAAAAAAAACCAGCAGATAATGTTTGAGAATGTTTGATGTTGATATACACGCGTGTGTAATGAAAAAAAAATATTTTTTATTATTACTATGTAAGGTAATTGCCAGAAAAATGGAAAAAATGTTGTTAAGTTCGATCCGGTCGAACTTTTTATACCCTCCATCAAGAGATATGTATTCAAAATTCCTTTAATCGGTATGGATCTTTATATGGTTTTGCTAGTAGTATAGTAGACTGGTCTAAGAACTTCCACATACTGTAAATTAAGCGGGGTATTTGTAGGGAACTACAAAAACATGGACCTATACTGACAATTTTATGGGAAGAAACTTTATATTCAATTTGAATGCCTTAAAAATATCGAAAATGTGTCAGTACCATTTTATAGGGTCATAACATGGTTTTATATTGAAACATTTCTGCTAATATTTTCCACGAATCCGAAATGGGGCAATGTTAAGACATATACATATGGGATCTATATCCGAACGTGAAACGAGAATATTCCGAAAAATTTGAGGTAATGTTATATGGGGACTACACCAAGACATGGGTCAATATTGATCCCTTTTATTGATTATTGTCTTATTTGTATTAAATGTAGCTTCTCTTAGAATTCGACCTAACCAATCATCCCCTTTATAATTCATCTCTCTCTATTTTATTACTTTATTAGAAGTCTTCAAACAATATGTAGGCTCCAAAGGCGAACCACCCGAAACAGCAAACGCAGACGCAGCAACAACAGCCATCGAAACAATTGATCCTAAAGATCATTTACCTCCCGGCTTGGATGTTTTGAATTCTTGCCTGAATGAATTGAAATTAGTTACGCGTCGCTATTCAAAGAAACAACAAAAATGGATTAACAATCGCTTCTTAGCCAGCCGTGATCGTCAAGTACCCGATATCTATGAATTGGATACCAGTGATGTTAGTCGTTGGCGCGAGTGCGTCTATACACCGGCTGTCACGATAATTGATTGCTATCGTTCGTCACAAGTGTGTGAGATCCAGCCAATGCCGAAGAGAACACATCCGGGAGCGGGCTTAAATGAAGAGGTATGTAGAAAATATAATAATAGAGAATATAATAGATTATCATTATTATTATAACTTTGAGTGTAATACATTTTACACAAAAACGGAAATCATTCATTTACATACACATCCACTTTTCTATATATAAATTTGTACGTACACATTTCATTATGGAGGAAAAGTTTAGATGTTGTTGTTCTGATTGTTTAATAGATTGAAGAACCAAATTATATAATTTGTATGTGAGAACGTATAGCTATAATTTAACAAAAGAAAATACGTCGTCAAGTTCAGCGGGCCGAACTTGTATACCCTCCTCAGTGAGTTGGGCATTTCAAATATATAAAATCGGTTGGAACATACGAGACCTATTTCATATTGTTAATTATCTACCAGGAGGTTTTTCACATTCTGATAAGATGAAAACTCATGGAAATACCTTATCACAATCAAAGAGGTTGGTAAATTCGGCTAGGACATATTTGGATATTTTGGGTACGTTTTCAATCCTACCTATAATTTTAAATATCTGTCCAAGTTTTGGTATAGTTCATTTTATCTCCAGAATGGCTGTCATTTGACATTATAGGTGCTTGGAGGTTGAACAACATGTTTGCAAAAACTTTTCGATATTCACCCACGTTTTGGTATATATTTGTATGGTTTTAGCTGCATCATCCATCCGACGTACCTGTAATTTGGCATTTTGGAAGCTTGGAGAAATATCCAGCCCAAGTTAATTATTTCTTAGCATTCCGAGTTTTTGGAGAGTGGTTAATTTATGGTTAATTTATCCTTGATGTTGTTAAGGGCTTTATCAGAATTTTGCCAACCAATAAGGCTGCAACTTGGCATTTCAGTTTTTCATGTCATAGACCTCATCTTGACCTTTGGAGTTTGTATGGGATTTGTAGCCGTATTTTCCAACTGAGGGATCTGTAATTGGGCTTTCTAGGTTTTTGGAGTTGAAAACCATATTTGCAGACAATGTTCGATAGGAGTCAATGTTTTGACATAGCCCTCATATAAATATACGGTCTCATTTTTTGGAAGTTCTTGACCACATTTTCCGACCAAAGTAAATGTACTATATTTAGAAAATTATCAATATATACACTTTGCTACGACAAAAATGTGCCTCATCAAAATATTGGTTTTAGGCCCAATGTTTCTTTGAACCAAATCCGTTTCAGACAATTTGGCTGGAGCTCACGATAAATCTCGAAGGGAGTAACCGATATCACCCAACTTTGCATAGCGTAATTTCTTCCAAACTTAGTTCAAGTTATTTTTGTCGGTTTTTCTGATCACTCCATAGGCCGCAATTATGGCCCAAACACCGCGAATTTTTGCATGGAGAAGGGGATCGGGCCAAAGAATAAGTATGCATTTTTTGATAAAGATCGGTCAATATTTAGCGGGTCAAATGGACCCTGACTTTTGTGTGAAAAATTACAAAATTTGTATTCTATGGGGTATATATTTGCACCTGAAGTTGATAGTATGTTCAAGAGGAGTGGTTGACCTTTAAATTGATACCAATTATATTGTCGTATGTACTCGGATGCTGGACTTACACATAAATATGTACAGGTGCTTACGAATTCATATATTATTTAGTAACCCATTACCATACTAGAGGGCCATAGCGCTGATGGCTTTGAAATTTTCCATGAGGTTCAAGTTACGGTCATCGACAACGCCTATAATTTTCGGTGATGATCAGACAATAATTTTGGGATGAAGTGAACCGAAAACTTATTTTTTTGGTGTTTTTTTTTTTTTTTTTTTTGAGTCGATCTATAGGCCAAAATTGAAAGCCGAACATCACAACACAACCCATGGTGAAGGGAATCTGGACAAGTGATTAGAAGGGCTGTACTGAATATTTTTAATATTTCTTGACCTCTAGTCGGTCCAGAGTGTGGGAATATCGCGAAATATAGAACCACAGAATATAGAAACCTTACTGAGTACGTGTATGTTAATAATATCAAACTTTCCAATGAAAATTTCAGATAGCATTCGGCAACAAATGGTGGAGCATAGGGTATATATTTATATAGCAACTCTCGCTCTATATGTTGAATGGTATACAAATTTGAAGTCCAAAATTATCCTAACAAACTTCGAATAAATTACATCCCTCTCATTTCCCCGTTTATCACCTTCACCTTTAAATATCAATCACCCTATCCCGATAAAATCCCATACTAACAACCATTTTCCGTAACTCTTTTTAGACAACAAACTTTTGCGATATCTGTCAGCGACATTTCATTGGTGAATATCAATGGCATTTGCATTTAAAATCGAATCGGCATAAAAAACGCAAGGAAACCCTAAAGAAAAAAGAAGCTGACCAAGGAGCTTCACTGGATAAAGAACAATAAAAATGCATTTAATACAATTTTCACTTTCAAAATATTTTGAAATAAACAAAATGTTGATTTTATTGTCCAATTTTTTGTATGTTTTGTTTTTTTTTACAAATAGAATTTGGTTTGTGTGATGAATTTTGGTTTGTAATTAATAATGTACATATACATCAATATAGAGATAGAATAACAGCGTTAAATTTTTTGTTTTTACAAATTAAACAACAAACTTAATTTATATATAAAATATTTTTTGATAAATAACAACTTTTCAATATATAATATAATAAATACTAAGCAGATTGGGGATGCGACGAGGATGTCATAAAGCCGAATTGTACTGAGCCGTTGTTGCGATTAAAAATAGAAACAAATATATTATATAATTTTAAATATAATAAAAATGTATCGAGGTAAATTTCTGAATTGTTTTTGAGCTCCATATCTATGGAGAGAATATTACACCATCAAAAAATGATTTCGCCTTCGCATCCCTAAAATTATTAGTAGATGTTTTATTTTTGTTTTCCATTTCATTAGAATAGTTTTTTGTTAACACATTAAACATAGTTATAGTGGATGAATTATATATTTAGTGTATTCTAGTTTATTTTGTTTTCGCTTCGTTTGTAGAGATTTTATAATGTTAAACATTATTTATGTGATTAATTTGTCTTTGTTTTTTCTTCACTTATATATTAGCATTATTTATTTTTTGAAATTATTTACTATAAAAAATTTTAAAATACCAATTATTGAATATTTAAACTATAAATGGATATTTTGCATCGCATTTTAAATTTGTGAATTTACTAAAATCATTAGTAACAAGAAATATTGACGGTTCTGACGCGGAAGCTTCAAAATTTGACAGATAATAACATTCCTTTATAAATAAGAATGAGATTAGATGTTTTTTGCTTAAGGGGACCCCCCCATTCTCGGGGTCAAAATTTTTGTTGACTTAATTCCAATCTACACTAATTCAAGAATGTCCCTGCAAAATTTCAAGTAAAAATCTCAAGAAATCTTGAAGATATAGCCGATTTATTGTGTCAGCATCAAGTGACGGCTGAAGGGCTTCTCAAACTTTAAACGCGTTTTTCTCTAAACATTTTTTTGCGAATGGCGGGCACGATAACTCAAAAACTAATAACCCAATCGATTTCAAATTTTTACACGTTTCTCTGTGAGTGTATAGCTATCGTATGAAATAGGATAAAGCCAATCGGTGAAGATCTTCCTTATTTTTTAACTTGGTTTTTGGTAAAAAATCGGCGATTTTCCAAAAATATTTTTTCAAAGTTCCGCCATTTTGTTAATTTTATAGCGAAGTCAATAATCCTAGTTCATGCCAGACATGTACTCTTTCTAACACCGTTGGAATTTTCGGATTCCGATGTTTGGAGTTATCATGCCCGCCATCAAAAATAAGGACTTTTCTTTGATTACAAAAAACAACAACAAAACAACAACAAAAATTTTTTGTAAATTATTTTTCTTCTTTTTTAAATCTTCAAATATATATGTGCGAAGTTACAAACCTTAACAAGCATTGGTATTCATTTACCAGCCCATTTAAAATCTTAAAAATAAAAAATCGAGAATGGGGGGGGGGTTCCCTTAAAAAATAATAAACCAGTAAGCGGAGCAGTATATGATACCCCACACAACTACCACGATAATCTAACTTTCTGCTGTTCTATATTCTGAGCCTGGGCTATATTTGGGTTTATTTGCACCCCCTTGACCGATTATAGGTCAACAGCTTTACTTTCTATCCCTGGCATATTTCCAAATCTGGTTTTCCCGAAGTGAATATTTACGCCATAAAATAATAAATTGTTCATCATCTAAACAGCCTTTCTAAGTATTTGTCAGATCCTCTTCACCGTGTAAAATATGTGATTTTCTGCATATAATAATTGCCTATAGAGCGATTAGAAAATCTGACAAATATAAAATTGTCGGTGCATTGTACCCCCTAAATATAATCTCAATATCACCGAAAATTATGGGCGTCGTCCTTGAGCATTACTGGAACATCCAGGAAAATGTCCTAGCCATTAGCGCTATATTTCCGGCCTCTAGGGTGCTAATAAATACTAAACAATATCAACATAGGTAAAACCCTGTGAATATTAACGTGTAACGCCCATATAGAGTAGAGAGAACAATAAAATCGGTATCAATTTAAATGTCAACCACTCCTCTTGGATATACTGTCAATGCATTCGATCTATCATTTCGACTCTTCACACAAAAGTGAGGGTCCATTTAACCCGCTAAATATTGACCGATCTTTATCACAATAGGCATGCTTATTCTTTGGTCAGATCCTCTTTCTCCATGTAAAATTTCGTGATGTTCGTGGCATAATTGCGGCCTCTAAAGCGACCAGAAAAACAGACAAAAATTAAGTATTTGATCCATTTCATCCCTTCAATATTAAAGGATCATTTCCAAAAACAATATTTGTCAGAACCGGTCAAAAAATTCGTGAAGATTAGTCCATAACTCTGGCTTGTATCGTGTTTACAAATTATAATGGACGCACACAGATGTCTAGATCGACTCAGCTAGTCGATATATGACGATCGGCACTTAAAGGTGGGTCTAGGACCAAAATTTTGCTCCGTTACAAACTCTTGGGGCTGCACAAAGCTATAATATCCGGACAACATAGTAGGGTATGGAATAATTAAATAAACATACAAAAAATCAATTTTTTGAAATCTAGAGAGTATGGGGTATCCCTTTAAAATCTAAATAGCATGGGGGTACTATATACCATAAATGTGGAGGATCATGAACATTGGTTTTGGAATGTGCCTCATCGAAATATTTGCTTAGATCCCAACATTTTTTGAATCGAATCAGTTTCCGACAATTTGGAGTCAGTCCGTCTATCTGTCCCGCTGCCGCAACATTCTGGACAGAGAACATATCAAGGGGTCGATTGGTACTCAAATTTTTGGGAAAAAATTCTGTCCGGCTGTACTACTCCGCTTATAACGGTAGGTAATTAAGATATAAGGGGGTTGGAAATTTGTCCTATGATACATTATTGTAAGCATAATTAGTTTTGTATATAGTATCGCCCTGGATTAAATCGTTTTTAGAGTACAACATAGTTCGCAAAATTCTGAATACTAGTAAAAACTTCAAAATCAGATCTCAATCGTTAAAGCCAATCAGATGTTAGGATTCCTGAATACCGTCTTTATTCGATGAAATGTCTCGAGTAAGAGTTAATAGAGACAACTAGTATTGTGGGTACATTTCAGTTTGTCAAGTAATAGGTAGTAAAAATTGTAAAGTAGAACCTATAGGAACAGAACTACTATTACGCGTGTAATCATATCAAAACGTTAAAAGCTTAGTGGGATTGCTGATCGGGTGGTCGTAGCCATCACATAATGTATCACAATCGGAGAAGTATTATTAGGAAATCTGTGACAGATGAATTTTAGATATATAAAATTATTAAATATAAAATGCAGATTTGCCTTTACGCTTTGGCCAATATCCATTTATTGTTAATATATTCGATAATTATGGAAAATTAGAAAATAGGAATTCATTTGTATATAGATTTAATTAAAATTTTAATTAATACATTTATAAACTTTTATGAAATAAATATGATTTTCGTAATTTTTATTATTCTTATACTTTGTTTAAAACAATTATTGTTAATTATATTCTTTTAAGTTTCCCAATAACGTTTTTATACACTAAATGATGGCATTTGATGTTGGATGTTATATCATATAATTTATATTTCTATATATTTTAGTACTATATGGTAATAGTTATTCTAAAATAAAATGATTTATTTATATGGTCTAAATTCAGGTTGATTTTCTTTTTTTTAATATATGGAATATATGTTTTGTTATTGTTATTTTTTAATGAACGACGGTCTCAATTCGTTTATGTTTAACTATATATATTTTTTATATAACATTTATATATGTCTTCTTTTTAAATCATTTATGATTTCGTATTATTTTTTATTTGTGCATATGTATTTTTGTTGGTTTTTATTTACGAGCTATATATTTTTATGATCACATTTCAATAAGCAAAATTAACATTTAGATGGTATTTTAAAAATGTATTTTTATTTATATGTAATAAAATGTAGTATAATAAAATTAGGGTGTTATTTTTTTCAAATGTAATGAATTTACATATAAATTTATAAAAGGGAGAAAGTCTCATTTTTTTTGTAAAAATCAAATTAATACAGTCAAATAAATATTTTGTATCTATTATTCAATTTTATTATACATTACACCTTTAATAAAAAAACATGTAAAGTGTGGATTTTTAAATTAAACACATTATTGTTGTATTCTTAAATCCCGATTGAAAAATAAGATTTAAATATATATACATTGATAGAAGGTATACCTAACACTTTAACACCTCGAAATATTCGTCAGATATCAGAACTTTGAAAACATACACCTAATATTAATATTATTAGTAATTTTGGTAATTAAAATTAAACATGCTCATCCCAAATGAATGTGTCACTCGATTTTAAGTATTTATAAAGTTTCAAATACATCCAGTAATGTTGTATTTTCGGTTTCCAGATGATAAAAAAGTCTCACGGCTCCGCCTGCTTATATGTATATTGAACGGTCTCAGAGACTAATAAAACTCATTAATTTTGTTGACATACACATTTGTTCTTTTCAAAAGAAGAATGGCTATAATTTGCCACCATAGCAGTTAAGAGGATGAACATCTACTTCGCAATATAGGTTATGTATGCTACTTACTTAATTAGCTGGCTTGTGACAGAACATCTTATGGAACAGCCGTTCTGTCACAAGCCGAGCTTAAAGAAGATTTCCAAGCACATCGGCCTTGTGCGCAGCTCATCCAATTTGTAAGCAGCTCATCCAACCATGTTCCGAGATTTTGTCTTCTACTACCACCACTTTGCTCGCTTTTCTATGTCTTTTGAGCTGGGGCATCCTTATCCATTTCTCATAACATGGCCGAACCAACGTTGTCGCTGCAGCTCGATCCGTTTGAATATGTCGATGTCCGAGAAAAGATGGTACAGCTCATGGTTCATTCGACGACTATATTCAACGTCGACGCAGATCGGCCTATAAATCTTCCGGAGAATTTTTATCTCAAACACTTTAAGACCTGCCTCATCTGTTTGCGCAGGTACCCATGTGTCAGATCCATATAACAGCAACGTCTTGCATAGTGTGAGTTTGTTCTGGCGAGAGGTGGCATTGGTTTAGAGTTGCTTACTCAGACCATTGCAACATCTGTTGGCCAACACTATTCTTCTCCGGCGGTACCGAGTTATATAAAATCGATTACTACCTCGAAGCTGTGGTGTTCAGGTTCCCCAGATGGTCCGGGTCTACTGGACGTCTTGCTCATTGATACCATCAGCATGGTCTTTTCGCCATTTACTGCCAGTCCCACCTTGGCAGACTAGAGAACATTTGCGAGTGGCTGTTACCGCTCGCAATGTTCGACCCATTATGTCGATGTCGGCGTAGGCAGTAACATATGCTGTTTGGTGTGCAGATTTCTGTTCACATTTGCATCTTGTCTGACCTTTTCCAGAAGGATGTTAAAAAGGTCATACGACAATCTGTCACCTTGTCTAAATCCTCGTTCGGTATTGAAGGGCTCCGAGAGGTCTTTTCCGACTTTAACATCTGACCTTGTACCAGTTAAAGTTATCATAAATAGCCGTATTATTTTGCAGGAATGCCGAACGCAGACATGGCTTTAACACATCTGAAAGGATAGGGCTGTCGAATACGGCTTTATAGTCGACGAATAGGTGAAATGTGTCGATGTGTTTTCGTGTGTCTTTTTTCCAGGATTTGACGCAGAGTGAAAATCTGGTCAATAGTCGATTTGCCATGCCTGAAGATGTATTGGTATGCTCCAATTATGTCATTGACCATCGGGCATACATTCCTCTAGCCAAATTGTACTAATCAGCTGGTGCATGTTCCGGACCAGCATATGACCACCATTCTTAAATAGTTCGGTTGCTAATCCATCGGTACCTACCACTTTATTGTTCTTCAACCGATTAATTGCTACTCTGACATCATCTTGGCTATCTGCTTTAGAAAGCTCTTTCCAGATCCTCAACACACTATATGTATCTGTATCTCTAGAGGAGGATGTGCCTGCACCAAATCCTTCGTTGTGGTTTTTTACTCGTTGGTAAAATTACCGGACTTCATTCTGTACATATCGATTTGCTCACGCTCACGTTTTTCTTGTTCTGAAAATACGTTGCTCCTCTCTCTCCTTTTCTCCCGATAATTCTCCATCACATTACATGTTGCTACTGTCTGCAGGGTTGCCGTATACGCTGGGTTTTTCACATCAGTGGTGATGGTGTTGCTTTTGCTGCAGTTTGTAGGAAGTGGGTAATTCTATGCCATTGTGCTTCCATGTTATGATCGGGACAAGGAGTGCTTTCGTCAAGCAGGTGGGTAAGTTGTGTTTGCACAACAGGTAACTGTTACCTGTTGTGTTTGCAGCTTTTCGACGTCGAGTTTCCACGTTGTGTTAGATCGCAACTTTGCTGCTACACTAAGACGAGTGTGAACCTGGCCTGCTACAAGGTACTGATCCGAATCGATATTCGCTCCTCGGATGGATCGAATGTCTAGAATACTGGATGAATGCCTTCCGTCTATCTCAACATGATCAATTCAATTTCTCGTTGTTTGATCGGGAGAAATCCACGTGGCCTTGTGTATATCGAGATGATTGAATCTGGTGCTGTTAACTACCAAGTTTTTTGTGAAGTAAATCAACCTTATGTCATTGTCGGATGTGTCTTCATGGAGGCTGAATTTTCCGCCTGTGCGATCAAAAATATTGTTCCTTCCAATTTTTTGCATTAAAATGACCAACTCAGCGCTTATATGCTGCTTCTAGGCACTTGTAAAATATGTATTTGGTTTGTTCATATTTAATTCTCATTTAAATCTCTTATTTTTTTCTTTTTTATCAATCGAAGTTGTTTATCTAAGATAAAAAATATAGTTTCAATGTAAGCCCATAAGTCCAGAAGTTTGTGGAATTTTGCCATTTTAAAATAGACAGAATGTACTTGTACCTCAAGAATTTCTATAACGTAATATGAAAGGATACAATTTGTTGACTCTTCAACTTTTCAAAATTTGGAGAAATTGATAGAACTTACTCATTTTTAAGATCCCTCATAAAATTCGGAAATTATTTATATTACAAATTCATTAATTGTAATGGTGTAGGGTATATTCATTTTTTTCACTTGATCATTAACAAACATAATATTTTTAACCTTGCTAACAATTACTTTTTAATTATGTTGCAGTTTTTTTTTCACAAAGAATTAAATCAAAGTTTATCAACCTATAAAGTAGTAACAATATGATTTCGTTGGTATTTGTAATAATAGTATTAATAGGTATTCTTTTAGTTAATTATTATGATATAAGATATGTTATTTCCACTCATTATTTCAATGCCTGACAATAGCCCAAATTTGATATTAAATTTCCTTCAATATTTTCGAGCCTACACGCGCTTACACAAAAATTTACGTTTCTTCTTCTAGGATTACATTCGACAACAGAAAAAAACTGAACTGAAATATGAACGCCAGCAAAACAAAAAAAAACATAGAACGCATTTTCGGAAATATTTTTTGTAAAGCATTCTTGGGTGTACATTTTTTAAATGATTTTTTTAATATTCAAATTTCGAATTTAAATTTGCTGATATTGCTTTTGTTTTCTTTTTTTACTCATTGGCATGCATTCAATTAAAAAGAAAAAAATAAAATGCATGTAGCTGCAATGTCTTGAATAGTTTTTATGTCTGTCCATTTTTTGGGGTGTTGGGATGTTTACATTTTATTTTTTATGGATGATGAAACCAATATCTGGTTTTTTGTAATACCTAAATTTAATTTTAACACTTGGTTTTTTCTTTACTTCTTCTCTTAGTTTTTTTTTTTTTTTGTTTTTTTTTTCTTGTACAGTCTTATTTGACTATTTTTTATGTTATTATTTTTTGTATATATTTATTTGATGATTTCAATGTTATAGGAGTTTATTGTCATTTACAATTAATTAATAATATAACATAAAATAAATGTTCCATAATTATTGTCACGTTTTTATTTTATATATAAGATACTGTCAAAATAATATAAGGAATCTTTTAACAAAATAGTATCTTAAGTTATAAAACCTTTGATCGATAGTTTTCCTATTGAAAACCCATGGCATTTTGTAGTGACTGTGAAACATTTTTCTAAATCAAAAAATAACTCAGACACTGAGGTCTGATTTTTTTTCGTAAAAAAAAATCATACCTCAGAAACGGAGATCTAATTTGTTTCTATTTTTTTCTCAGGCACTGAGGTCTGAATTTTTATAGAAAAAAATACCTCAGACACTGAGGTCTGATACTTTTCTATAGACAAAATACCTCAGACTCTGTGGTCTGATTTTTTCTATAGAAAAAATATCTCAGACACTGAGGTCTGATTTTTTCTATAGAAAAAAAACCTCAGAGACGGTGGTCTGATTTTTTTTCTACAGAAAACAAAATATCTCAGACACAGAGTTCGAATTTTGATGTTTAGTTTTTTTTTTTAGAAAAAAATACATCGGTAATGAGTTTTGATTTGTTCTATAGAAAAAAATCAGACCTCAGTGTCTGAGGTATTTTTTTTTCTATAGAAAAAAATTCCCCAGACACTGAGGTCTGATTTTTTCTATAGGAAAATATACCCCAGACACTGATGTCTGATTTTTTCTATAGAAAAACAAATACCCCAGACACTAAGGTCTGATGTTTTTCTATAGAAAAAAATTCTTCGGACATTGAGATCTGATTTCTTTCTATAGAAAAAAACCTCATTGACTAATGTCTGATTTTATTTGTCCTCATCTGGTTCTACATTTCTTGAACTTAGAATTGGGTTTTTATAGAAAAAACCCCTCTTTTAAGTTTTATAACTTAAGCAGGAATTTTCTGATACGTCATTTTTTATGTCGGTGGCGCATGTTTGTCTTTGGTTTGTTGTTATTTTTGTTTTTCTTTTGTATTGTATGTTTATACAAATAAACTAATAAATATATATGTATAAAGTTATATATATAATATATATAGGATTTTTAATAGTATTTATCATAATAATATATAATACATAACAAGGTATTTAGTTTTTTTGTATATTCATATAAGAGATGCAGTATAGGTTTGTATGTAGGTATGATTTATCTAAAACAATATTCAGCATATTTACATGATTTGTTATTTTCTTATTGTTTTTCTTTTTTTATTATAGTATTTGATCACTCTAAAGGAGTGCGGAGGAGAAGGTGTTGGCTCTACAATATATATATATATATTTATGTTTATATAGTGTATGTTCTAGGCCGGTACGTATTGTTTTTGTGTCATATGTATGTTGTTTTGTTTTCTCTAAACTATTATGTTTATCTGTGATTTAACTTAGAGTTAACTAAGGTAATTGTTATATTTTTGGTATTGTTTGTTTTGTTTTCTAATGTATTTCAGTTAAATGGATCTTTGACAAACTGTTTTGAACTTTTTATTAATTATTTGTTTTATTACTTTTTTACTCATCCTCTTCCTCCAGGGATTTCTCTGGTAAACCATATTTCGGACAGCACATGCCCTCAGTACCATCCATATTGAAACAGAATATGGTACGCTCCAGTTCGGTTGGCTCATGTGGCACAATACCATGAACCTCTTTAAGCTCAGCCTCCGGGAACCAAGCAGGATCGGAATCTTCAACCACTTTGATGCCCAATAATCTTCAAAATAGAAAAAAAGTTATAAATAAAATTATACATTCCAAAAAAAACATCAGGTAAGTTTCTTTTGTTTTTTTACCTTAATATAGCCACAATCGGTATCCATAATATCGATGATAATATCAGTATAAAGGCAATAACTATACACCAATGTGGCCATTCCATTTTCTCGGTCATACCCTTGGCAGCTATCCATGCGGGATAACTACTGCCCTCTGTCAATAATTGATAAAATGAGGCAATTAGAATTGTTATCATGGCACATGGTGATAAATATTTCCAACAGAACATCCAATACATATTTGGCCTCGAACCGGTCATCATTTCAATGTCATCGGAAAATCTAGAAAATTGGAATGTTTTTTGTTTTAAAATGGCGAGGCACTGAATTAAATATTTTTTCAATATTATTTTTTTTTTTTAATATTATCGGGCACATTCGGCAAAGGAAGTTTGTTTGTTCTGTAAAAATATCTCTGTAAGAGAAGAATTATTGTTTTATATAAAAAATTACTCCGTACCGGAGGACTTATTTTTTACATAGAAACCAGTAAGGAAAGTAGACTGGGCCGACTATATGATACCTTTCACCACCTTGGGTTTATTCTATATATGTATCCTAACAATTTCCTTCGAGGGAACATTGACATGAAATTGAACGAACCAAAATATGTGATCTTTGTCTGTACGTGAGCCGACTACCATTAATCCATACATGTGCCTTTCTGCAACCTATGCTACATTTCATATCATTACGACAAATTTAGAGTCGAAAGCGTACAATAGGACAAATTTGTGTAAATCGATTTATAGCCAATTCGATACACACTATTCGGTATTCCGCACTATTAAACTTGTTAACATTCAATCGAAATATATATGGAAGTTTTGCCTGAATATGCAACAATTTCTCAATTTGATACGTTGTGCAAAATTTCGTGTCAATCGGACAAACATTTTTGGTGCACCATTTACATAAAATCGTACGAAATTATATATGGGAGCTATATCAAAATCTGAACCGATTTCAACAAATTTTCGTATACATAATATGGACCTAATTCAGTGCAGAATTTTGTCTAAAGGGACCAATATTGGGAGTTTGGTGCACCATTTACATAAAATCGGACGAAACTATATATGTGAGCTATATGTTAATCTGAACCGATTTCAACAAAAATTGGCATATATCAATATAGACCTAATTCAGTGCTCTGTGCAAAATTTTGTCTCAATCGGAGAATATTGGGAGTTTATATTTAATATATATTTAAATCTGAACCGATTTTCTCCAATTTCAATAGGGTTCGTCCTTGTGCTAAATAAGTGGCATGTCCCAAATTTTATCCAAATCGATTTATTCTTAAGATATTTTTTTTACAGTGTAAACACCTGGAATTCCAGTTCTCTGTTAGAAGGGATTTATTTACAAAAACCTCTTTTCAATAAAAAATGTCTGATGGAAAAAATCTAACCTAGAAACCAGAACTCTATTTTTAGTATGGAAAAGAAATTCCCCTGTAACTATGATCTCACTTTTGTCTATAGGGAAAAATCCTCAATACTGTATAAAAACAGAGCTGTAAAATGCATAAGCTGACAGGAAATCGGGACTGGGATTTTTCATTGAAAAACTGAACATTTCCTGTGCCACTGGCCAGCCTTTTCATGCTTCCGAATCCAATTCCAAGGAAATTACACCTTTACTCAAATAACCGGCCTAAGGGGATGTGAATGGAAAAAAATGAATAACTTTACTAACAAAACAGAATTTCTAGACTTTATGACAATAAAATTCAAAGATGACTTCCTCTATGTTTCTTCCTTCTCTAGAGCGCACAATAGGTTACTTACAGGCTAAGTGTATGTCCCAATATGGACATGTGGTGGTGTAAACCACTCCTCTTATCAATCTAACCTAACCTAAGGTGGGTGTTACACCAACACATTGACCAATTTTAAAAATATCCATTATACAGAATATTAGGCTATAGCGTTATATGGGAGCTATACCAAAACGTGGATCAATATACTGCATTTGAAATACGATACACCCTAGGAGTAATAGAAATTTCAGTGCACATTTTCGAAGCTATATCTTAAATGTTGCAGACAGTCGGACATAGTTAAATCGAAATAGTATTTTATTCTCATCGAGAAAATATTCTTTATGGGTCTTCAACGAATCAGTCGAGTTGTTGTAAGCAGAATGACAAATTTAATATTGATCGATGTCTATAAAAAACCTCAATGTCGGAGGAATGATTTTTACAGGACAAGAATCCTGAGTCATTAGAAGATTTTTTTTAAATCTCGTATTAAAATTCTGCCCTCAAAACCTGTAGATAATACTTCAGTAAAAAATAAGTTTTTACAGAAAAAACTAGATTATAAAAAAAATTCTCAGCAATGTAGGTTGTCTTATAAAAAATATATTCCTCAAGCTTCCGTCACTATTTTTTTCTTTAGAAAATATGTCTCTGTCGAGCTCTGATTATTCTACCAATAACTATGATCTATGCCTTTTTAATGATTTTTTTAAAGAAAAATATTCGATAGTAGAAAAAAATGTCTGATACAAAAACTCTGGAAATAAATTATTTTCTACAGCAAAATAATGGACTTTACATATAAACAACTTTGACGTTAAATTTGCCCTATTCAAAAAATCCTCCTACATATAGGGTCCCTTTAATTTATTTGAAACAAAAAAATGCACAGCCTCTTAACATTGACATTTTCTATAGTAAAATATTCGAGTTCCTATATATATTTTCTTCAATATACCCACCTTCTTATTCCATAAATATAACTGATCGACAAGCATTCAAATAATGCAATAATCAGCAATGGGAAATTTCCGGCAAAACTGTCCATTAATTGGAAAATATAACTACCGGCACCGTTTGCAAAACTCATCGATATCAGGCAGCAGGAGAAGCATAGACCCTGAAATCACAATAGAAAATTATTACGCATTCCTAAGCACTGTTTTATAATACACTATACATACTCCCACAATATATTCCTTGGGTAAATTTGGAAATAGCTTCATATCCACCAACGATGTGACAACTCCTTCCAAAGTTCCAAACTGAGAATCTATACCCAGTGTAAATAACATTAGGAAGAATAAAACAGCCCATAACTGAGAGCCAGGGAATTGATTTATTGCCTCGGTAAAAATAATGAAGGCCAAACCGGTGCCAGAGGCACTCTGAAAAAAATATTAAAAAGAAAAAATATAAAAATATAGGTGTAATGGGAGTATTTTTTATTTTGACCAACTTTTTCAGTAGTGCTTTATACATACTTACATTTGCCAATTCTCGTTCCAAATCACACACCGGCAATGTGACATTTTTATTTAATGCTATCAACTCAGCCCTCTCTTCATTGCAACGATCAAATGTTGCCGTGGCCTTAAAACCAATAACCGAAAATACAACAACACCAGCAAACATTGACGTACCACAATTGGTTAAAGAAACCAGAATGGCATCACGATAACAATTATTATTGGCGGGATTGTAGGAGCTAAAAGCGATTAGACCACCAAATGCCAAACCCAAGGAAAAGAAAATTTGTGTCCCCGCCTCTAACCACACTACCGGATCCAGTAGTGTTTCCCAGCGAGGTGTAAACAAGTGGGCCACACCATCAGAGGCACCTGGAAAAATAAATCAGTTATTAACAAAATTTCAAAAATAATACAAATATTTTTTTTATTTAAATATAATTTTCAAATTATGCACGACTTAATTTTCAATCACGAATTGACTCATCAACGTACCGTGATTGGTACAATTGGACGAGCTAGGCGTAAATGGAAACGCTTATATCATTGGTTTCCAAATGAGCAGAATCGCTTGTATTCGGAGATGGATCGTATTTATAAGGACGTCCAAGGAAAATACGATGAAGAAGAGTTTAAGACATTTGCTCGAGACAAACGTTTGAACAAGAGGTTATTTAGTGGAACTGCTGAGGAGTATGAGAACAAGAGAGACGCTTGTAAATTGAAATTATTTTATCCAGACACGGAGAAAAATATACGACTGGCCATGAAGGACTATAGAGGAAAATGCTCAGATCCACGTTTCAAATGTAAACATTAATGTTGTGACTTTCCAAACAAATAAACTGTATTTTCAATAAAGGAAATCCAGAGAAGCCAAGACGGGTCCTTCTCACACACTGGGAAAAATTTTTCTACCGAAAAAAGTCAACTCCTAGTTACTGAGAATTATTGCCAGACATACATATATAAAAATGTTACTGAGGAATTTTATATTGAAAAAAAATCAGTTCTCAATTTCTGCGGAATAGAAAGAATTAAAAATGTGATTATGTTCGGGGACACCGAATCATGTAAATTGGTCGGCATGTTTATATGATGACTAAGTTGTTTCAAATTACAGTCACTTGGTTGAGAAAATTTGGTTATAAACTTGGAAATACCGAAAATGGAGCTGAGACTTTTATAAGTGGCTATGTCAAGACATGGTGCTATATCGAAAGTGTATACCCTACAAGAACCCATATGCCAAATCACAGCCAATTATTTTTAAAATGTTGCAAATGGAGCAGGACCTTTATATGTGGCCTATTGCGGTGTACACACTAGCATTTTTGAATGGCACTCTTGCCCAAATTCTGCTTGTTTGATAGTGTGGCCTCACATATTTGTCATTCATCAGACAACCACAAAAATATTTATGGTTGTTGGACAGTCAGTAAAAAGTTAGCAGTCAAAAATGATAGTGTGTACACCGCTTATGTAAAAACATAAACCTATATCGATGATATTCTGCAATATAAAATGGGGAAATATGGTTAAAACCTTCAAACTAACGAAACAAGATCTATGTCAAGACATAGACCTATCGATCTATGAATGTGCCCAATGTCCTCAACACGTTGAAAGGTTGATAAAACTTTAGCCGAAGTTAATAATTTTTATTAGGAAAATAATTCATAATAAAAAATTATAACCATTTTTTTTGGAAAACATGTACATATTTATCAAAATATTTAAATTTGGCCAGCCTATATAGTGGATCAATATTTATAATTTTTAGTAGGAAGATTTGATGCCCAATGAAAAATAAAAAATATCTGTAAATATTTTTTGGGCAAAGTCCTAAAAATATGAAAGTTATATCTTAAATATTGCGAGCTCTAATTAGTGTAAACATGAGCATTTTATTACATTGATGTCACATTGCATTTTAGTTTGGACATTTGCCGTCTAATGGCGCTCCATGTATTTTCTATCAACCACAGTGTTTCAAGAGCAATTCACCACACTTGGTTCGGGTATATGCTACAGGTATGGGCCGCCAGCTGGCAGGTGGCTGAACTAAAATTTAATATGACACCCATACTAACACTATTCCTCCAAAGTGAAATCAACAAACCGACAGTCAGTCATGATCGGTTGAGAAATTTGTTAAGATTAAGAATGTATATGCTTTATAGGGTCTCCCGTAAATATTTGGAGGTGTTGTAAATGGAATGACAAATTTTATATACTCTTAATCTTATTATGGACTGTATAAAAATTCTTTCAGTACCCGATGGGGGTTTCAATATATTATAATTTAATTTTTAATTTCTGGTAGCAATATTTTACACCAAATAAGAGTCCAAAATATTAAATTATTTGTTTGAAAAAACGTGCTTAAAATGTCAAAGTTTTATCTTAAATATTGCGAGATATAAGTAGGGTAAATATGGAGATTATTTTAAAATGGAGATTATTTATTTCAGACAATTGCCGCCTGATGGCGTGCTGTGTGTTTCCTATCAACCATAAGGTTGTTTCACCACACTTGGTTCGGGTCTATGCTACAGATAAGGGGCTCCAGCTGGCAATTGGCTGAACTAAAATTTAATATCACATCATATTGATCATATCCCCATATTTACGGTACTAATCTATTGTGATTTCAAAAAACGAACATTCAGACATAATTGAGAGATTAAATCGGCATAGACACGGTGTTGCAGATTTGGAGCGCCATCTGACGGCAATTGGCAGAACTAAAATAGAATAAACAAACGGACAGTCGACATGATTGACAGATTGAATCGGTACAGACACAGTGTTAGAACTACAATTCAGAACCATACTTGGCTCTGGTCTATCTTTCAGACACGCAGCGCCAGTTGACGGTAATTGCCTGAACTAAATGGAATATGACACCATTATGATTAAATCCTCATATTTACTCTACTCCTCTATTGTGCTTTAAACACACGGACAGTCCGAAATGATTGACAGATTAAATCGGAATAGACATTTATATTTCACCTTATGGTGGACAATATATAATTCTCAGGGTCTGAGAAATATATTCTTTAAAAAAACGGAGTTTTTTTTTGAAAATTATCTCTGAGGATTAATTTTAGGACTAATTCTGAGTAAAAATACATCAATAATAGGATAAGGGGAATTTCGTATAGAAAAAAAAACAATAATTACTGACTGGGAATTTTTGTATAGACGAAAATTTCTCCCCTCAGTAGCTGAAGATTTTTATAAGAAAATAATTCTCCTTCTGGGCTGAGAATTTATTCATTTGAAATCAATAATCCTCAATAATGGAGGACGATTTTCTCTACTCAAAGGTTGAGATTTTTTGCTATATAAAAATCAAGGGCTGAGGGTTTTTTCTATAGGGACAAATCTTTTAACAAGGTTTGAAGTTTACACTGAGTATTGTATAGGAAAATCACTTACCTGTGATTGAGAAATAAAGAAAAAAATATTTTCTGTGTGTCTAAGGATTTTTTCTATAAGAGAAATTCTCTCCTCAGCATTTGAGGATTTTTTTTTTATATGGAAAATATTTAGACAGCGACTGAAATGTTTTTCTCTGGAAATAACTTTACAATTTATTCCTTAGAAATATTGTATAAAAAATCGTATTTCTGTGTCTTGATCTATACAAACTAATTTGATTGTCTCTATTGTAAAAAATATATTTTTATTGACATAATTTTTTCGGTAGGAAAAAGTGATTGAGAAATTTAGAATCAATTTCATTGGTGACAAAATAATTTTTTCTATAGGAAAAAATTTCTTCGCAGTTATTAATGATTATTTTTCAGTGAATGAAGATATTTGTTCTATAGAGAAATATTTTTTGACCGCGACTGAGATTTACCTTTATATATAAAGTCTTCCCAGTGACTTATGATTTTTTTCTGTAGAAAAATATATTATTTGTGGTAGACGATATTTTTTATTGGAAAACATTTATTCATAGAGATTTTAATTTTTTTCTGTAAGAAATAATCTCTCTGTTACTAAATTTTTTTTTGAAAAGATAGATATATGCTCCGTAGGTGATGGTTTTTTCTATAACAAAAATCCTCTTCTATAGGTTGGGACTTTTTATTTTTTCTCATTTAAACTTCCCGTTGGGAACTTTTTTCATTAAAAAAAATCTCTTCTCAAACATGTTTTTCATTTTCCTATCCATTCTAAGCGTCTATAAAGTTATCATCAACTCCATTATATTTCTGATTTTGTCAAAAATACTTCTTACTTACCCTTTAGTGTAATACCGCGAAAGAAAAATATGATCAATACCACATATGGAAATATTGCTGTTACATAGACGATTTTTCCTGATGACGTTAGGCCCTGAACCATACAGATGTAGACCAAGAACCATGAGACCATTAACGCAATGGCAATATGATAATTGAAATTTTCCGGTTGATTAACACTTTCCGAGCACTGTAATGTGGTGCGATACCAATAATATTGGGTTGGTGATGATGCCTAAAGTGCCCAAGTGGTCCCACAACGAAATGGCGGAGAAAGCAAAGATATTAAAAACTCATATAAGTAAATGTGTAAGAAAACAAACAAACAGCAACAAATGAAAAGTACACAAGGGAAAATGAAAATTAAAAGCCAATTCAGTCGATTGGGGTTGGCACAAGACACTTCTCCATATTCGCCCCCATTCTTCTTACCACACATTCCGGCTCATGATCATAAGTATAATTGGCATAGAGACGTGTTGGACATTCCGCCCAAGGCAGTGGTGATTCAAAGCTGTGCAACAAGTAAATGAGGCACCAGGCTATTATCGTATTATAGTACAATGCCACTATGTAGCTGACGACAGCCGATGAGATGCCAATGCCCCCCAAATAGGGCGATACTTGACTCCATACACCAATGGCTCCTTTACGCAGTCGTTGGCCAATGGCCAATTCCAAATAGAAGATGGGTATGCCTTGAATGCACAGCATTATAAAGTAGGGCACCAGAAATGCACCGCCCCCGTTCTTTTGTGCCAGATATGGAAAACGCCAAACATTACCAAGGCCGACAGCATAACTGCAAAAAAAGAAAGAAACGAGAAAATTGTTGAAAGAACAATTTTTGTTTAGAAAATATTTACATAGGAGCATAAAGATGTAGATGTGTGTGTGCGTTTGTTTCAACAATAATAAGAGTATTTTTATATGCACATTGCAAATAGATAAATTCTAAGGGGAATTTAATAAGATTGCAATGTGATGACAGATTTATTTGAGATATACGAAAGGGAAACTGAATCACATAGAGGTCTGATTTTTAATAGAAAACAAAACACATACCTATGTTACTGAGGCCCGATTTTTTCAGTAGAAAAAATATGTAAATAACTGAGGTTCGATGCTTTCTATGGATAAAATACCTCAGTCACTGAGGTCTGATTTTTTTTTCTACCAAAAAAATACCTAGATACCTTGAGGTCTGATTTCTTTATATCAAAAAAAACCTAAGACACTGAGCTCTAATTTTTTTCTATAAAAAATATACTATGTATTTTTATACCCTTCACCACACTGTGGTACAGGGTATTATGTCTTTGTGCATATGTTTGTAACAGGCAAAAGGAATCGAGATAGACCATGGTTCCTTTTGAGAATATGCATAGAATCACTTTCTAAGTCAATTAATGCATGTCCGTCTGTCCGTCCGTCCGTCCATGTATTTTTTTTTAACAAAGTACAGGTCGCATTTATGAACCGAATTGGATGAAATTTGACACAAGTCACTTATTTGGCCCAAGGACGAACCCTATTGAAATTGGGAAAAATAGGTTCAGATTTAGATATAGCTCCCATATATAGTTTCGCCCGATTTAATGTAAATTATCCCTATATATCCTTCGATTTGCACGAAATTCGGCACAGCGTACTGAATTAGGTCTAGAATGATTTGTTTTGAGTTTCCTGAAAATCGGTCTAGATTTAGATATAGCTCCCATGTTTTCGTCCGATTTAAGGTAAATGGTGTACCAAAGGTCCTATATATCTTTCGATTTGCACGAAATTTGACACAGCGCACTGAAACTTAACACACATCATTATGTGTGTTAAGTTTCCTGAAAAATCTGTCCAGATTTAGATATAGCCCCCATATTTATATTCGTCCGATTTTATGCAAATGGTGTACCAAAGTCCCTATATATCTTTCGATTTGCACGAAATTTGGCATAGTGTACTGAATTAGTTCAGTAATGATGTGTGTTAAGTTTCCAGAAAATCGGTTCAGATGTAGATATGGCTCCCATTTATATTTTCGTCCCATTTAATGTAAATGGTGTACCAAAGGTCCTATATATCTTTCGATTTGCACGAAATTTGGCACAGCGAACTGAATAAAGTCTAGAATAATGTGTGCTGAGTTTAGTGGAAATCGTTTCAAATTTAGATATAGCTCCCATATATATTTTTGTCCGATTTAATGTAAATTGTTCACCAAAGTCCCTATATAACTTTCGATTTACTCGAAATTTGGCATAGTGTACTGAATTACGTCTTAAATTATGTGTGTTAAGTTTCCTGAACATCGGTCAAGATTTAGCTATAGCTCCCATATTTATTTTTGTCCGATTTTACACAACATTGACACAAAATTTTGCACAACGTTTTGAAGTTAGTATAACCTAGAAAATAGATATAAATTCTGCACTGAATTCCCCAGGTGGGTCCAATTGGCACAACATTTTGCACAACCTACGGAAAATAACACTGTGCGACACGAACATTTTTCAGGCGTTCTAATGTACCAATTCTGTTTAGTTGGAGTCCCTGGATCACGAAAATACCTTTGGTTTTTCTGGGTCACTTCGAAAATTTATTTTATAACGGTAAATATAGAGAAAAACGTGGTTTCATGGATTTTCCATTTGAAACTTGAATAGCTTATTTACTTTATAACGGATTTATATTATTTTTTTTTCTTTCGAAGAGTACAATTTTTCCTTTCAAACAAAGGAACTATGGGTCTATCTCGTTTCCTTTGCCTGTTACAAACATAACGGTTTGTAACAAACATAACGGTTTGTAACAGGAAACGATACAGAGCCATATTTCCTTAAGAGAATATGCATAGAATCAATACAAAAATGTGTATAAGTCATCCATTTTTTAACCGATTTTTTGATTTTTATCATTTTCGAAAGCTAATTTAATTTTCTTCCCCATAATATAATAAAACTTATATGGCTTGATATCATAATTTCATCGTACAGTCCGAAGAAAAATAAATTTTGTCATTTTATGCGTATTTTTTCACAATTCAACCGCTGTAACTCAGCCAATACTCAACCGATTTACCAAATATATATCTTGTTTGAAAGGAGAAATTGTACTTGTAATTGTCATTCAAGTTTCAAATGGAAAATCCATGAAACCACGTTTTTCTCTATATTTACCGTTATAAAATTAATTTTCGAAGTGACCCAGAAAATCCAAAGGTATTTTCGTGATCCAGGGACTCCAACTAAACAGAATTGGTACATTAGAACCCCTAAAAAATATTTTTTCTTATTTTGTAGCACAGTGTAATATAACATAAAGTGTGACAAGTTTTGTTGAAATCGGTTCAGATTCAGATATAGCTCCTATATATAGTTTCGTCCGATTTTAAGTAAAAGGTGCACAAAAGACTCAAAGTTATGCAGTTTGCTACAAAATTTTGCACAACGTGCTGAAATTAATATTGCCTAACGTTTGCCATGTTTTGTAGGAATCTGTTCCAATTTAGATATAGCTCCCATATATAGTTTCCTCTGATTTTAGTTAGATGGTACACCAAAGACCAACATTAGGTCGATTGACACAAAATTTTGCGCAACGTACTGAAGTTAATATAACCTAGCATGTGGAAGTTGTTGTTAAAATCAGTTCAAATTTGAATAGAGCTACCATATATATTTTCTCCCGATTTTAAGTAAATGATGCATCAAGAACTCAATACCTGTGACAAGTTTCGATGAAATCGGGTTGGATTTCGATATAGCTTTTATATATATTTTCGTCCGATTTTATGTAAATGGTACACCAAACTCCTTATATTTATAAGATATTTATTCAAATAATCAAAGGGTGTCCTATTTAT
Organism: Musca vetustissima; assembly: GCF_032173495.1. Taxonomy (NCBI): domain Eukaryota; kingdom Metazoa; phylum Arthropoda; class Insecta; order Diptera; family Muscidae; genus Musca; species Musca vetustissima. Next base: position 223,709 of record NW_026879908.1, read on the forward strand.
ATTTGCTTTAAACTGATTTACATAATTTTATCCCATTGTAAGAAGCAACTATATATCCGACCAAATGAACAATTTAGTATAGGTTGCAGAATGACATGTTTATGGATCCACTATCATTTTACTGGTCCTTCAAAAATGCGAAGTGTGTTAGGATTCATATGTTGAATATACCAAAGTGGTGAAGGGTATCATATAGTCGGCCCGGTCTGACTTTACTACTTTCCTTACTGTTTTTTTTTTTTTTTTTTGTAGAAAAAATACCTTAGAAAATGAGGTCTGATTTTTTCCTATAGACAAAAATACCTCAGGAAATCTATAGGAATAAATACCTCAGAAATTTAGGTTTTATTTTTTCTATAGAAAAAATACCTCAGAAACGAAGGTCTGATTTGTTCTATAGAAAAATACCCCAGTAACTGAAATAAAAATATAGGGAACATATCCTTATATTTTTTTTTTAAGTGGTGGAGGGTATCCAAAGTTCGGCCCTAGTTCCAAATTTCTGTTATAAATATTAAACATTTATCAATTTTTAAATTCAAAATTTTCAACCTCCCACTTAATTGAATTTTGTTGTTTAAGGAAATTGTAATCTCTGTTCCAAAGTTTTTCTGAACGAAACCTCACTAAAAATTTTCTCCCCAAGTTTTTCGTTTTTTCACTTTGTTTTCCTGTTCTTAGTTTGTCATCCATCCACATCCTGTCATTCACATTTTTTTTTGAATATTCATAAATTCTACTTTACTTACCCAATGGTTGCCAGCAGAAACATTATTTTACTATCCCAACTTTCACGTTCTTCGCCCTCCTTTTCACCTTCAACAATATCCGCTGGGGCACTTTCAATGGCTGCCACCAGTTCGGCAACCGCCTTTGTCGTACTGGCCTCGGTGTCCTCAACTTCAGATGATTCGTCGAAGGCATCGGACATAAATGCTTGATTTGTTGCCCCATACATTGGCGTGTGATGGGGGACATGATGCGTGCCATGATGTGGGGCACGATGACTTCCGGCGCTGCTGGTACTGTGTTCGGAAACTAAACGGCCGCGTAACTCCTGGTCAGCAGTAATAGTATGGGTGGAAATAGAAAACGAATTAAAAGTTAATACTATTTTTTGTTCGAAAATACAGGTGTCTATGAAAGAAAGTATTAGTAGTAGACAACATTTAGTTGGAAATGAGATTATTGTTAGTTTTTTTTTCATTTAATTTCTCTGCTGCTGCTGCAACACTTACTCTCAATTCATTTTGATCAATACTCTTTTGTGATTTTAATACAATATCCCGTGAGCTTTGTCGTCTCAACAATTGTGCTGTATTAGCCATTTTGAAAGATGACGATAACGGCGAGGACGACAACGATGATGAAGATGACGGTGGACGATGTGTGGTGTTGGTGGTGGTTCGTTACGTTCGTTCGTTGGTAGTTCGTTCAATAGGTTGATTTGGTTGTGTGGTTGGTTGGTTAGTGGGATTTTTGTTTTGAAGATTTAAAATACGTTAGGCGTTTGGTTTTTCATTTATTTCTACTTTATGTTTTTTTCTATGATATTAACGTTAACTAGATTTGGTGCAATTATTTTACGTTCAGAGACTTATTTTTTTCTGAATCTGAATCGATTACTGGATTTTTTTGTTCTTGCTTTGCTGAGTGCTTGTGGTGTTATTGTTAGTGCAGATATACGTTTTTTTGAGATTCAGTGGTGCGCGTACATTTACATACAGGGTGTTTGGCTGTGTGCTGTTGGCATAGTACTTAAGGTGCTTTTGACTAGAAAGTTATTATCCATTTTGTTGTTCTAGAATAAGTATTTTTGTTGGTGCATTAAATTTTTAATAAAGGAAATGTTATTGTGCAACTAAGAAATTATAAAGTATGTATACGACAATGTTTGACATTCACACTTAACATGCATTTAATTGGGAATGCGGTGAGCGTATGAGTAATGAAATTGTGTAATGTAATAAATTATTGATCATACGTAATAAAAAAAAATTATTTAAAAAATTAAGAACGTGGATAGTTTCATACAAAAACCAGTAAGGAAAGTAGTAAAGTCGGACTGGGTCGACTATATGATACCCTTCACCACTATGGGTATATTCTACATATGTATCCTAACAGACGTCGCCTTTTTGAAGGAACATTGACATGATTTTGCACGAAATTAAATATGTGATCTTTATCTATATCTATACCGATATATGTGATCTTTTTTATATCAATCCATACACATGTCATTCTGCAATCTATGCTAAATTTTGTAAATCGATTTAAAGCAAACTTGACACACGCTATTTGGTATGCTGCACGGTTTAAAATTTAATATCAATCAGACATGCATTGATTACTTGGTGTACAATTAACGTGAATAGGTCGAAATTATATATGGAAGCTTTGTTATATCTATATCTGAACCGATTTCAAGGAAACTTGTCAGAGATTAATTTATATTAACTTCAGTACGTTTTGTCAATAGGCCTAGCTATGGATCTTTAGTACGCCATTTACATAAAATCGGTCAAAAATATATAAGGGAGGTATATCTAAATCTGAACCTATTTTCATGAAACTTCGCACACATTATTATAGCCACACTTCAGTACGCCATGCCAAATTTCGTGCAAATCGAAAGATATATAGGGAGTTTAGTGCACCATTTACATAAAATCGGTCGAAACTATATATGGGAGCTATATCTAAATCTGAACCGATCTTCACGAAGCTTAGCACACGTCATTCTAGACTTAATTAAGGACGCTATGCCAAAATTCGTGCAAATCGAATAATTTTCAGGGACTTTGGTGCACCATTTACCTAAAATCAGGCGAAACTATATAAGGGAGCTATATCTAAATCTGAACCGATTTTCACGAAACTAGGAACACCTACTTCTAGACTTAATTGAGTACGCTATGCCAAATTTCGTGCAAATTGAAACATATATAGGGACTTTGCTGCACCATTTACATAAAATCGGACAAAATATTTATGGGAGCTATATCTAAATCTGAACCGATTTTGCACGAAACTCAGCACACCTCATTCTAGACTTAATTGAGTACGCTATTCCAAATTTCTTGCAAATTGAAAGATATATAGGAACTTTGGTGCACCATTTACATAAAATCGGACAAAAATATATATGGGAGCTATATCTAAATCTGAACTGGTACAGCTCATTTATTTGGCCCATGGACGAACACTATTGAAATTGGTGAAAATCGGTTCAGATGTAGATAGAGCTCCTATATATATTTCCCAAAGCCCCTACATTTCTTTCGATTTGCACCAAATTTAGCATAACGTACTGACATGAGTCTAGAATAATGTATGCAAAGTTTCGTGAAAATCTGTTTAGATTTTAATATAGCTCCCATATATGTTTTCGTCCGATTTTAAGTAAATGGTGCACTAAAGGCCCAAATCTGGGCCGATTGACACAGAATTTTGCAAAACGTACTAATGTTAATATAAATTAGTCTTTGGCAAGTTTCGTTGAAATCGCTAGAGCTATATCTACTCCCATATATATTTTCGTTCGATTTTAGGCAAATATTGCACCAGACTCCTAAATTTTCAAAATTCTCTACATACCATAATCATACACCCCAACAGTGATGGCTCCAAATTGCATTGGTCCACCCAAATCCAAATTGTACAATTTATAGTACGATTTAGTACTTTTCGTACACATAAGTAAAAAAAATCCAAAACTACGTATATATCCCAATATGACACTTCGTCGGTTAATGTTAATTTAAGTTTTGAGGATTCCAACTCGATTTGTACCTACAAAATAAATTTGTACCGAATATAGTACCATATTGTACTTTTCGTATACATAAGTATACGCTTCCAAAGCCTGTTCCTTATATCGACCATGCTTCTCAAAATTAATTCCATTCATCCATTCCACTCTATCCATTCACATGCTACAAAATTATAAATTTAGTACATTTTAGTACTTTTCGCATACTTATAGTTCGAATGTCAAAAAAACCTTTGCTATATCTATTCTACACTCCACATACGCCAAATACAAATGGTACTACATTTAGTACTTTTTGGTACCTAGCCTTATTTGTCACCTTTGGACCAATATTAGTGTAGATTATTTAATATATATACAGTGGCTCCATCGAATAATCGGACAAGTGGTTGTCAGATATAATAATGCTATACATTTAAAAAAAATTGTCTAAATGTGTAGTTTTTTTCGCTTTTATTTACACATTACTTACTTATATTTCTGAACAATACAAAAAACAACAATTTTCCTAGTGATAACAGTAAATTTCGCCAGAAAAACAAAATTAACTCAATTTATTGTGTTCAACGCAAAATCGGACAAAGCAAAGTATCAATGTTAAAAAATGAAAAAAATCGAGAAATTAATATTTAGTTGCATATTTCTTGTTGTCCAGAACGGCCTGTAAACGCTTCGGTATTGATTTGACCAAATTCTGGCATACCTCCGGCTCTATGGAGTTCCACGATTCCAGTAAAGCCTCCTTAAGCTGTACTAAGGAGTTATTTTTTTTCATATAGTCTCCTAGCTAATTCCTCCTAAAGATGCTCAATTACGTTAAGGTCTGGGCTCTGTGCAGGTGTTTGTATACGTTTGGGGCAGTTATGGATCAACCAAAGCTTTGCAACACCTGATGTGAGCTTGGGATCGTTGTCTTAATAAAAGGCAAAGTTGTTCGCGATACCCAATTTTTCTGCACTTTGCTTTACATTTTGTTTTAAAATGTTGAGGTAGACAAATTTGTCCATTTTACCATCAATAAAATGCAAATTGCCTACTCCCGCACTCCACATGGAGCCCCAAACCATAACAGAACCTCCCCCGTGCTTTACAGTGGCTTTTGTATTCTTATGATTAAATTCAGCATTTTCCTTACGCCACACATACATCTTTCCATCTGATCCGTGCAAATTAAATTTGGTTTTGTCAGTAAACAGAACCTTAATATAATGAAAACTATCAATTGAAATGTATTTTAAGACGATCTATCATCAAATTACCTGCTTACAAAAATCTTCTGGTTTTAGTAAATACTCCTTGGCATATTTTATTCTACTGCTTTTATTTTTAAGGCTTATAAATGGTTTTTTTTCTTCCAACTCTCCCATAATAATCATATTTATGTAATGTATTGCGAATAGTATTTAGGCACACATCTTTTCCAGTGCGAGTTTTTAAATTTATTTTAAGTTCTTTTGCGGTTTTAAATGGATATTGTTTTATTTCTTTTAATATTCGACGCTCTTCTCGCTCATTTAACATCTTCCCTTGACCTTCTCTGCTTTTATTGGTCAATCTGAACTCATCACGGAACGTCTTTATAATGTCGTGGACAGTAGATTTACTCATTCCTACCAATTCGGCAATTTCTCTTACTGTTTTACCATCATAATTCAATTTATCTATTAATTGTTTGATTTCCACACTGGATTGTTTCCCTTTTGGAGCCATTTAAATTTATTTTTATTTAGTATTACCACTTTCTTGATCTAAATGCAATTTACGAATGAATATGACAAACAAAATACAGATTTGAAGTTCATATTTGCATAATAACTTGACTTTTAACATTGATACTTTGCTTTGTCCGATTTTGCGTTGAACACAATAAATTGAGTTAATTTTATTTTTCTGGCGAAATTTATTGTTATCACTAGGAAAATTGTTGTTTTTTGTATTGTTCAGAAATATAAGTAAGTAATGTGTAAATAAAAGCGAAAAAAACTACACATTTAGACAATTTTTTTTAAATGTATAGCATTATTATATCTGACAACCACTTGTCCGATTATTCGATGGAGCCACTGTATATATATATATATATATATATATATATTAATTTGTCTTTTATTTTTCATTCCAGATTTTTATGAATTATATATGCTCGAATTTCCGTATGATGACAATCGAAAACGATATACAAATTATTTGAAAATATGGCAGGCCCGCCGATAACGATCAATATATATTTTGGAATTATCATCATCTCTCAATCATAAAATCCCACAAGGAAGGATTACAATAGAATATAGTTCAAATAAGTGGGCTAAGTTGTTAAGAAAATTATTTCTTAAAATTTATATTTAACATTATTTTATAAATGTATGTATATATTTTTTACAAAGAATATTGAATAAAAAATAATGAATTTACCAAAAATACTATTTGTTTTTATTTACGGATACAACAAATATGGTAAGTACGCATGCGACATAATTTGTCTGAAGACGTCACAATTTGTAAGCACAAATTTCACAAAAATACCAGGCGCCCAGAAGAAAATAGAAAGTAGCCCGCCAAAAAATAAATGTAAAGAATTTCATCTGGCAATGCCGTAGAACGAAATTACAAAATTTGTAGCATACTTTTAGGCACTCGATTTTTTTTTTTGCGGGTTGGGTGTTGCCATCTGAAGAAGCAAGTTGGCGGGCAACTTGCTTCTTCATTCTGGGCTCCTGGTATTTTTGTGAAATTTTCGCAAAATTACACCAAATTTATGGGATTTTTTTCAAAATCATAGGGAGCCATTATTGTGACATTGGGCGTTATTGTTACTAAGAAACTAATAGTGTGAACCCCACTAAGAGATTTTTTAGACATCCATAAATAAATAGACACACATTTTTAGTATTTTTTTAAATCTCTTTATTTGTTTTATTTCAATAAACTATTTACTTAATAGTATTTAATGCAATGGTAGTGTAGAGGAACAAATTAATGAACGATGTCAGGCACAGCTGGATATTTTCTTTCAGAAATTCGGAACAACATTTTTGGGCTCATATCAGATTTCAAAAAATTCAACATAACTGATTTGTTAGTCCCTAAATAAAGATGGCTTTTATAAAAATATACTAAGACTGCTTATTTAATATTTTAAGAAATGATATATCTAAATCTGAACCGATATCCATATATAAATCTGGACCGATTTTCAGAAAATTTAACACACATCATTCTAGGCCTAATTCTGTACGCTGTGCCAAATTTCGAGCCAATCGATCAATTCGTAGGATTTAAAGGATATATCCATATATAAATCTGGACCGATTTTCAGGAAATTTAACACACATCATTCTAGACCTAATTCTGTACGCTGTACCAAATTTCATGCCAATCGAGCAATTCGAAGGATATAAAGGAACTTTGGTGCACTATTTACCTAAAATCGGACGAAAATATATATATGGGAGCTATATCTAAATCTGACCCGATTTCCACGAATCTTAGCACACATCATTCTACACTAAATTCTGTACGCTATGCCAAATTCCATGAAAATCGAATGATATATAGGGACTTTGGTACACCATTTACATTAAATCGGACGAAAATATATATGGGAGCTATATCCAAATCTGGACCGATTTTCAGGGAACTTAATACACATCATTCTAGACATAATTCAGTACGCTGTTCCAAATTTCGTGTAAATCGAAAGATATATAGGGACTTTGGTACACCATTTACATTAAATCGGACAGAAATATATATGGGAACTATATCTAAATCTGGACTGATTTTTATTAAACTTAACACACATCATTCTAGACCAAATTTCATCCAATTCGGATCATAAATGCGACCTGTACTTTGTTTACAATTTACATGGTCAGACAGACGGACGAACATGCATAAATAGGCTTAAGAAGTTATTCTATGCATATTCTCAAAAGGAACCATGAGTCTATCTCGTTTCCCTTTGCTTGTTGCAAACATATGCACAAATATATAAATCCCTATACCACAGTGTGTTGAAGGGTTTATAAAAACCTTTTTAGGAAGCTTTCAAAAGACTGATTTTGTTAAAAATATTTTTTTCGGGAATTACATTTAGACTTTAGATAAAAATATATTTTTTATAGAAATATTTTTTTGAATAATACATAAAGTCGTGGGTTTTTAAAAATGTTTGTTTTGGGGACAAGATATGTTCCCCATGGATTTATTAAAAAATACCAGGGACCAAAAATGTAAGTGGGTCTCAGGGCTGTCTTTCGTGACCTGTAAGGTGTCATAGTAAAAAATTGGTCATTGGTAGGGAAACGGCAAATTTTATTTCGAAAACTTAGTTAAGGTTCTAAAAATTTTTTCACATAAAACATTTCATATTTTTAAAATTTTAATTATAATTAAATCGCGAAATAGACGGACTTCCTACCGTTCATATGGCACAAACTGTTAAAAACAGTCTTTCCAAAAAGATAATAGCTAAAAGATCACCCTTTATAATTGTAATAAAATGACAGTGTGTAATAAAACCTCAGAATTTCCTCTAACCATATCTGGAAACTTTATAAAAATCGGTTTAGTAGTTGCCGAGATATTTGTATTTCAACTCAACGATGGTCCGAAATACACCTCCTGCTCGATTCTGGTCGCCTATTACCTAAAAATGTAAAACCACACAAAAATCGGTCTTTCAAAAAAGGCAAAAATTGTTTTCATAATGTCTGCTGTTGTATGAAAATTATAGCATACTTGTAGGGGCAAAGGGCAGTTCGAGGTGCAATTTCTTGTTGCTTGATATATAGGTGTGATTATATGTGATTTATGCACATATGCAATGTAAAATATATTTACATACACATACACACACTGTAGCTGTATGAAGGAAAAAAATTCCATTTTTGCAAGATCGATTTTTGTGGTGTTTTTCATTTTTTGGTAATAGGCGCCCAGCATCGAACAGAAAGTATATTTCGGAGCATGGTAAAATTGAAATTCGAATAACTTCGGATATACTTAACCGATTTTTATGAATTTTGCAGCAATGGTAAGAAGGAATTCTGCAGTTTTATTACGCAATGACATTATATATTTATTACACCTATAAAGATGATTTTTTAGCTATTATCTTTTTGACAACACTGTTTTTAACAGTTTACACACATCTCTTGTTTTGTTTTTCTGCCATACATCTTCAGTTTGGTCCATAATTTAACGATGAATCGTCATGCAAACGATCAACGCTTTCAAATCATTGAATTTCATACATAAAATGCGTGCTTTGTTAAGAAAGTTCATTGTGCGTTTCTTCAATTTTAAGGCTGTATAATCGATCCATTTTATATAATTTTTACTCCATTTCATAGAGATCTATACCGATTTCAATTTCCTTTACGACCATACAATTTGGCGAACGGATCGCCTCATATTTATGCCGTAACGGGAAATTTCATAAATGTAGAATTTAATGTCCTGGCTTTTGTCTCATAACTTTGTAACTACTGGATGTATTGTAATAAAATTGGTGTCATATGAAAGGTAGGAAGTCAGACTATTTTAAAATTTAAAATATGTGAAATGTTTTATTTGAAAAATTATGTAGGAAGATAAATTTGTATGTTATTGCCCTACAAAAGTTTTCAAAATACAATTTGTCGATTCGATGTCAAAGACCAATATTTATCCTTTTATTTGTGTTAATAGAGCTAGTTACAGGCCATGAAAGACATTTCTGAAGCTGTATTTTGTATTTTGCTGTAACCGATCTTTCCTTTCAATAGATGGTGTTCATGTAGGGTCTTGTATGGTGATGGGCAACGTCTTACAGACACCAATAGATGGCGCGGACGATGGGTTTATAAAAATTGCATACCTCATTTAATTTTGCTATAACTCTTTATACCCTTCACCACACTGTGGTACATGGTACTATGTCTTCGTGCATATGTTTGTAACAGGCAAAAGGAAACGAGGTAGACCCATGATTCCTTTTGAGTATCCGCATAGAATCACTTTCTAAATCGATTTATGCATGACCGTCCATCTGTCTGCCTGTCCATGTTAAATTGTAAACAAAGTACAGGTCGCATTTATGATCCGAATTGGATGAAATTGTAAACAAAGCTCCCATATATACGATTTAATGTAAAGTGTGCATTAAAGCTATATAAAGTAAATAGCCTAGTTTTAAGTTTCCTAAAAATCTCAGATTTAGATATAGCCCACATATATAATTTGGTGTACCGATAATTTGGCATAGCCTGAAAATCTCAGATTTAGATATAGCTCCAATATATAGGTCTAAACGAAATGTGTGTAGGTCTAAACTAATGTGTGTCATATTGTGTGGAAATCGGTTCAGATTTAGATATAGCTCCTATATATATTTTCGTCCGATTTAATGTAAATGGTGTACCAAAGTCCCTATATATCTTTCGATTCGCACGAAATTTTCCATGGCGTACTGAATTAAGTCTAGAATGATATGTGCTAAGTTTGGTGAAAATCGGTTCTTATTTAGATATAGCTCCCATATATAGTTTCGTCCGATTTAATGTAAATGGTGCACCAAACATCCAATATCTTTCCGATTGAGACAGAATTTTGCACAGAATATTGAATTAGGCCCATATTAATGTATGCGAAGTTTTCTTGAAATCGTTTCATATATAGTTTTGTCCGATTTTAGGTAAATGGAGCACTAAAGAATAAAATGTAGGCCGATTGAGACAACATTTTGCGATGCGTAGTGAATTGCAATGCGTAGTGAATGTATGCGAAGTTTTGTTGAAATCCGTTCAGGTTTAGATATAGCTCCCATATATAGATTCGTCTGATTTTACGGGAATGGCGCCTTAAACTCCCAATATGTGTCCGATTGAGACAAAATTTTGCACAGAGTACTGAATTAGGTGGACATTGATGCACGCCAAGTTTTGTTGAAATCGGTTCATATTTAGATATAGTTCCCATATATAGTTTCGTCCGATTTTATGTAAATGGAGTTTACATAAAATGTAAATGGAGTTTGGAGTCAAATTTAGGCCGATTGGCACAAAATGTTGCACGGCGTACTGAATAAGGTCCAAAATTTAGGTATGCGAAGTTTTGTGTAATTCTGTTCAGATTTAGATATAACTCCCATATATAGTTTCCTCCGATTTTCAGTAAATGGTGCACCATACTATCGATGTTTGTCCGATTGAGACAAAATTTTGCATAGAATACTGGATTGATGCATGTCAAGTTTTGTATTGGATTTTGTGTCGAGATAAATTTTGGATAACGAACTATACATATATATTTACATATTTTGTTCGATGATTGACATTCAATTTTTCATAAATTTGAGATTGGTACCCAATGTGGTGAAGTGTATTATATAGTCGGCCCCGTCCCACTTTTGAACTCTCCTTACTGGTTTGTTTTAAATTCCAATATTCTGGAGTCCAGCTCTATACGTTCACACATAATCAAGATGTACCAAATATAGTACCGTTTAGTACACATAATTCTTATACTTCCATATTTCAATTCTTTATTCCAACAGCAACTATTATTCCAAATTTTAGGTTTCCAGCTCTCTGAAAATTGTAACAAATCTATTGCCGTTTAGTACTTTTCGTGCACATAAATACGAATTTCCAAAGATATCTCTATAGCTCAATCTTCAATAGTAATCATAATTCCAAATTGCAGGTTTTTAGCTCTATCCTTTCAAGCCAAATACAAATTTTACTAAATTTAGTACCATATATATATATATATATATATCGTTCGTACCAATAAGTACGAATTTCCTAAACTACCTCAATTCTATACACCAACAGTCATTTTAATTCCCAATTTAAGGACTCCAGCTCCATCTCTATACACTCGACTAAATGCAAATAGTATCAAATTTAGTACCATTTTGTACTTTTTATACACATAAGTACGAATTTCTTAAACCTATTTCATACATCAACACCACTTCCCAACCTGCATTCCTTATAAAAATTCAAGATTCTTATTTTATATGTGCAATATCTCATAAATAATTCCATCTTTCTACTTAAGGGGACCCCCCTATTCTTGGGGTCAATTTTTTTTCTCAAGAACTCTTGAAGATATAGCTGATTTATTGTGTCAGCATCAAGTGACGACTAAAGGGTTTCTCAAACTTTAAACGCGTTTTTCTCTTTTGCGAATGGCGGGCACGATAACTCAAAAACTAATAATCCAATCGATTTCAAATTTTTACACGTTTCTCTGTGAGTGTATAGCTATCGTATGAACTAGGATAAAGCCAATCTGTGAAGATCTTCCTTATTTTTTAACTTGGTTTTTGGTCAAAATTCGGCGATTTTTCAAAAATATTTTTTCAAAGGTCCACCATTTTGTTAAGAGCCAGACATGTACTGTTTCTAACAACGTTGGAATTTTCGGATTCCGATGTTCCAGTGAGGAGTTATCATGCCCGCCATCAAAAATAAGGACTTGTCTTTGATCACAAAAAACAACCACAAAACCACAACAAAATTTTTTTGTAAATTATTTTTCTTCTCTTCTAAATCTTCAAATATATATGTGCAAAGGTACAAACCTTAACAAGCATTGGTATTGATTTACCAGCCCATTGAAAATCTTGAAAAATTAAAATCGAGAATGGGTGGGTTTACCTTAAAATACATTCCTTTTTCTTTAACCTTTTTTTGCCTAAACATCCTGTTTATATTACATAACCCTTCACAATTTAATTTGCAATCCAATCCAAACCAATCAATCATATTCGTAAATAATATCTATGACACAAAAACGTTCTACCTGCCCCCACAAACTAAACAAAAGATTTACAAAGTATCAAAAGGCATTTGAAAAAAGTCAATGTACAATCAAAGACGACGATGATGATGATAACCTTTGGAACCAGAACAGAAAGCATACATATTTTAAATTCTTGCCAAACAAAAGGAAAACATCTTAAGAAATATTGTATTCATTTTTTTAGAACATCATAAAAGCAACAACAGTAACTATATTTTCCACCATCAAGTTCTCAAAGAAAGGTATACATTTTGGGTTTTTTGTTTTGCAACGGCGGATTGCTATGGTTGTCGTACTTGTTTGTTCTATTTGGCAAACAATGTTTTGTGCTCTGTAACACATACAATAGGCAGACAGACAAACAAAGATGTCTAAAACATTTAGCGAATGAATAGAAATATAATGACAGAACCATTCATTTAAATTTAATATACCCTTTTCAAGCAGATCTAAGTATAAATGAATTATTGTCCGGATCGATTGGTCATATGCAATTACAATTTCTTTGAACTTATTAAATTGCTATAAATTCCTTAAATTATATTCACCATAGATGGACATTATTGTAAATAAGTATATTTTTATAAATTAAATTGTTATTGCATAATTTTAGGCTGCTTAGTGTAAACTATAGAAATATTTAAACATTGCAGTTAAGTTAACTGGTGTGGTGGAATTTGTTTCTCATATATTTTCAGACATTGGAACCGCATTGCTATAATCTACTATAATACTACTACTATAATACCATTTATAATAAACATTTTCACGTTCATACCTTTTCAGTGTTTTCTACCGAACGTGTTCCGCACGGCAAATGTTCAACTTTGGTCCATATTTTGAATTATAAAGGTCCGTCCCAGTTTCAATATTTTGGAGCTTTTAACCTCATTTTTATACCCTCCATACAGTATGGAAGGTGTATTAATTTTGTTCTTCCGTTTGTAACTCATCGAAGCAGCAACGTACACAGGATTTCATTTCGGGGGGCCCGGTAGTACAAACATAAATTTACCCCGGGCCGCCCCCCTGCGTACGTCCCTGCATCGAAGTATTAATTTCCGACCGTTAAAGTATATATATTCTTCATCAAGGTAAAATTATAAGACAATGTAGTCATGTCCATCTGCCCGACCGTCTGTTGTAATCATACTATCCTGGGAAGAAATTGATAGGGTCCTCCAAATGTGTGGTATTTAAGGGTTTAGTATTATGATGTCTCATTAAGTACTTTTTCTGGTCGCCCCATAAAACGGTACCTTAAAAATGCGAGTACTTTGGAGCTTAGACACATTTTTTAACAGAAATGGTTGTAATTTAGTATTTTGCATTCCCATTATCAATATTGGAATTGGTACACCCCAAATATCCGGATTTGGCTGTAATTTGGTTTGTTGGATGGTAGCAAATCCTCCCACCCAAAATTATCAATCAACTTTGCATGCAAAAAATCTGGACTTAATTCAATACGACGTGCAAAATTTTGTGTTGATCGACCTAACTTTGGGTATTTGGTGCACCATTTACATAAAATCGAACAAAAAAAAAATATATATATATATATATATATTGTTCGAAACCTAAGCAACTTTTTCTTAGTACATAGTCATGGTCTTATATGATATAGTTAAATTGATTTATAAAATATATATATATATTTTACTTACTATTATACTCTGTGTCTATAATCTAAAAATAACAACAAACTTAAATTATATTTCTTTGGAAAAAAATGAAAACAAAATTAACTCAATAAGCAGCTATTCGAAACCTAAGCAACTTTCAATATTTCGTATGATACCCTTTATTTTTTTATCACTGCTGCACATCATTTTGGTATAGATTCTACAAGATTTGTTAGAATTGTTGTTGGTATAGCTTCCCACTCTGATTTTAAGCAGTTCTTTAGTTCCTGCCTGTTTTTCAGCGGCGTGTTCCAACCCTTTGTTTTAAAATGCTGAAAAGTTTCTCAATGGGATTCAGGTCTGGTGACTCGACGGCCAATCCAAAACTTGAATCCCATTAGCAGATAACCATTCCTTACCCAACTTTGATGAATGTTTTGGGTCGTTATCATGTTGAAACATCTATCGAAGCTGCATCTCCCATTCAGCATATGGAAGCATATGGGTTTTTAAAATATCCCTGTAAGTAAAACGGTCAATTTTGGTTTGTATTTTTACAAAGGGAGCAACTCCACAGGCCGAAAAACAAGTCCACACCATCACACTCCCACCTCCATGCTTTATTGTGGCTTTGGAATATCGCGGATGTAGCCGTTCACCCTTCTGTCTTCGAACGTGGCACACTCCATCTGAATTTAACAAGTTACATTTAGACTCATCGCTGAACAAAACAGTTCTCAATTTTGCAACAATCCACATGAAATCCATCCTAAAATTAAAAAAGGTAAAAAAATCTTGCACGCGTTGCAATTAATAAGAAAAACCTTTTCTTTAAATGCTTCTTTGTCAACATCGACTTTTTGGATGGCATGAAACTTCTTAATTTTTTTCCAATAATCGCTTTCTAACTGTGGATGAACTAATATTTAGTTTTAGATCATCTACAATATTTTTTGAAGAAAAAAGGGCGTTTTCTTAACGAGCAATAAGTTGATCTGTACGTTCAGTAGTTTTTCGAGGTCTTCCTCCCGTATTGGATTCCTCTACTTTCCCAGTAGCTTTATATTTTGAAATCAGTATCGAGACTATTAATTGTTAATATTTAATTGTTTTGATATATTAATTTGAGATGTACCGTTATTATATAGTTCAATTATTTTTAGCTTAAAAACTTGTCCGTAACGTGTCATGGCTTCACAATAAAATAATTGCTATTAAATGAACAATGTCCAACCAAAATTATCACTCATAAGTGGATTTAACTATTTGTTGTAATTTATTTTTGCAAAAAATACAACAATGGAAAAGTTGCTTAGGTTTCGAACAGCTGTTTTTTGGGTTCATTTTGTTTTTATTTTCTTATTTGTTCTAATGAAATAAAAATTTATTTTTGTTGTTATTTTGAGAATATAGACACAAAGTGTAATAGTAAATAAAATAAATATTTAATAAGAAATGAATACCCATGCTTGCAAAGGTTTGTAACTTTGCACATATATATTTGAAGATTTAAAAAGGGAGAAAAATAATTTACAAAAAAGGTTTGTTGTTGTTTTTTGTGATCAAAGAAAAGTCCTTATTTTTGGCGGGCATGAACACTGTAACATCGGAATCCCAAAATTCCAACGGTGTTAGAAAGAGTACATTTCTGGCTCTTGTATGAACTAGGATCATTAACTTCGTATAACAATTAACAAAATGGCGGAACTTTGAATTTTTGTTTTTTTTTTTTTTTTTTGTTTTGGAAAATCGCCTATTTTTGACCCCAGACTAAGTTAAAAAATGAGGAAGATCTTCACCGATTGGCTTTATCCTAGTTCCTACGAGAGCTATATACTCCCAGAGAAACGTGTCAAAATTTGGAACCGATTGGATTATTAGTTATCGTGCCCGCCATTCGTAAAATATTGATTCGAGAAAAAATCGTTTAAAGTTTGAGAATCACTCTTGCAGTCACTTGATGCTGACACGATAAATCGGCTATATCTTCAAGAGTTATTGAGATTTTTACTTGAAATTTTGTAGGGACATTCTAGAATTAGAGTAGATTCGAATTAAATCAAAAAAATTGACACCGAGAATGGGGGTCCCATTAATTTTTATGTAAATCTGGACCGATTTTTCCCAATTCCAATGGGGTTCGTCCTTGGGCCAAATAAATGAACTGTGCCATATGTCATCCAATTCCGATCATAGATTGGCGCACCAAACTCCCAAGATTTATCCTATTTAGATGAAATTTGGCAAAACGAGTGGAGTTGAGTGTAAAATAGAGTGTATTAAATTTCGTCCATATATATTTTCATCCGATTTTATTTAAATCGTACACCAAATTTCCAAGGTTTGTCCGAAATTTGCATATCGTATAGAATTGAGTCGAGAATAACATATATTACATTTTGCAGAAATCAATTCTGATTTAGATATAGCTCCATATATATACTTTCGTCCGATTATATGTAAACCGTGTATGGGAGCTATATATATGATCCGATTTCAATTAAACCACAAACATCCACTCTAGACTCAATACTCTAAACACACACACATTACTCTAGACTCAATTCAATACAATTTACCAAATTTCGTCTCAATCGGACAAACCATGGGAGGAAAATATATATGGGAGCCACAATTCACTCAAATCAATACGATTTGCAAAATATCGTCTCAATCGGACAAAACATGGAAGTTTGGTATACCATTTAAATAAAAACTGAACCGATTAACCAATTTCAATAGGCCAAATAAATGAGCTGTGTCAAATTCCATATCATTCGGAAAATAAATGCCACCTGTAATTTGTTTAAAATATTGTTTGACAGATCCTCCATAACAAAATATTATTTTAAAATAATTAAGATGATTCTCCAAAAAATGTCGTTTAAATATTCGCGCTTATATCTCAAATAGTTATCCTAAAAATATTCAAAAAATAAAAAATAGTCACGCTAGCTCACATAGTATTCTTAATAAATTCAATCTTGTATACATAAGAGAAATATGTATCAAATTCCATACCTGTCTATGTGTAATATTTTACAAAACTATTCATTTCCAAAAAAAAATAAAAAATCAATTTAAATTTCCAAATTACATCTTCCAAATATCCGTACCCGTATATCTGAATTTAAAGTATAAAATCCAATAAAACAATGTTTTGACAGTATGTTAGGAGGACTGGCATTTGCTACATGACACAACATCATCTATTAGCTACATATGTGTATAGTAGTTATGTATGTCAATAACGATACGCACGAATTCGAACAGATGTTTCTTGATATTCACATATGCTAAAAAGAAGATAAAACTTTTCCAAGCTCTCTTTTCAATCCATCTTTTTATTTTGTAAATGTAATTTATGTATAGCAATAAATTTTTTGACAAAAAGGCATTATTTTACTTTCCTTCTTCATTGCTTTTGAGATTTTCTTGCTGAAAGATGAAAGTTAATTTAAAACCCATTCGTGCGTAAAATTATATTCAAAACATTCTTCGAAAGTCAGCATGGAGTGAATTTGTGTTTCTTATAATATATAAGAAGGATATAAAAACAATTTACACTTTATTGAAAGCTATACGATTTATGTTCAAAAGGTAGCTGATAGTCTGGACAGAAATGGTAAATAAATTCATTTTAAAAGGGCGAATAAATAAATTTATATATTTTTTGCTTTAAATAAAATTAAATAAAAAAATGTGGTAGATATTAAATTGTAAACGATGTAAATGGTGCATCAAACTCGCAAGAGTTGTCCTGATAGATGAAATTTGTCACAATGAATGGAATTGAGTGTAAGAATGAGTATATTAAATTTCGATGAAATCGGATCACATATACATGTTCATCCGATTTTATTTAACCCTACGGTCAATAACCGGGTACATTTGTACCTTTTTTTGAATAAAAATACTGTAAAATTTTTAATAATGGAGATATTTGGATCAAATTTTGAGGAATCATTCTTGAGGTATTTTCACACATAATCGAAAAAAAAATTATAAATATTTTCCATATTTATAATTTTTACAATTTTTTAAAGTTATTACCTACGTAGATCAATAACCGTGGTACATTTGTACCCATCCAAAGATAACACTGTAACTCATTAAAAATTGGACTATCGTAAGGTTTTTTGTTTCAAATTAGTGTATACGGATCTTATCTAGATGTAGGAAATCAAAATTATATATACATTAAAATAATATATATTTAAATCCATGCTTAAATGATAATCTATCTAAAACAATCAAAGTAAATTCGTTATAGCTTTCGAATGGGTTAAGCGTTTTTAGTTATATTATTGGGATCTTATTTAGGTGTTCCTCAATCCCTCTGCAAATTTTTGTGGCCCTAGACAACATGGGGCCATCAGGACAACTTGTGGAAGTCAGAAACTACCCTGGTTTTCCCTTGGTATACAGGGACAAAAACAATGATTATTGTCCGTTATTGTCCAATTATTCTTTATATTGGGCCTGAAATTTTTTCTATAATCGAATTAGTCTGATTTATTACAATCCTATATTGGCGTATATATAAACTATAATTAAATAACGTTTTAAAGTATTAAAAAATGTTAAAAATGCGCCAATCACAATGTCTAAACTCATAAAATGTGAATAATTGGCAATAATAATTGTTTTAGTCACTGTATACCAAAGGAAAACCAAGGTAGTTTCTGACTTACACGAGTCGTCCTGATGGCCCATGTTGTCTAGGGCCACAAAAATTTGCAGAGGGATTGAGGAACACCTAAATAAGATCCCAATAAAAAAAACTAAAAAAGCTTAACCCATTCGAAAGCTATAACGAATTTACTATGATTGTTTTAGATAGATTATCATTTAAGGGAACCCCCCCCCCCCCATTCACGATTTTAATTTTTCAAGATTTTCAATGCGCTGGTAAATCAATACCAATGCTTGTTAAGGTTTGTAACTTCACACATATATAATTGAAGATTTAAAATAGAAGAAAAATAATATACAAAAAATTTTTGTTGTTGTTTTTTGTAATTAAAGAAAAGTCCTTATTTTTGATGGCGGGCATGATAACTCCTAACTGGAACATCGGAATCCGAAAATTCCAACGGTGTTAGAAAGAGTACATGTCTGGCTCTCGTATGAACTAGGATTATTGACTTCGCTCTAAAATTAACAAAATGGTGGACCTTTGAAAAAATATTTTTGGAAAATCGCCGATTTTTTACCAAAACCCAAGTTAAAAAATAAGGAAGATCTTCACCGATTGGCTTTATCATAGTTCATACGAGAGCTATACACTCCCAGAGAAACGTGTAAAAATTTGAAATCGATTGGGTTATTAGTTTTTGAGTTATCGTGCCCGCCATTCGCAAAAAAATGTTTAGAGAAAAACGCGTTTAAAGTTTGAGAAGCCCTTCAGCCGTCACTTGATGCTGACACAATAAATCGGCTATATCTTCAAGAGTTCTTGAGATTTTCATTTGAAATTTTGTAGGGACATTCTTTAATTAGTGTAGATTCGAATTATATCAACAAAATTTTTGACCCCGAGAATGGGGGGTCCCCTTAAGCATGGATTTAAATATATATTATTTTAATGTATTTATAATTTTGAGTTCCTACATCTAGATCAGATCCGTATACACTAATTTAAAACAAAAAACCTCACTATAGTCCAATTTTTAATGAGTTACAGAGCTATTTTTGGATGGGTACAGATGGGTACCCAGAATTATTATCTGATCATCATCGAAAATTATAGGCGTTGTCCTTGACCACAACTGGAACCTCATGGAACAAATCAAAGCGTTCAGCGGTATATTTCCGCCCTCCAGTGTGGTAATGGGTAACTAAATAATATTTGAATACGTAAGCACATGTCAATTTAGGTTAACTCCCACATCCGAATACATACGACAATATAATTGGTGTCAATTTAAAGGTCAACCACTTCTCTTGTATATACTATCAACTTCTCAGGTCTATGTCCTTTAGGAATAAATATATTCGCCATAGAATATAAAATTTCTCATTTTTCACACAAAAGTCAGGGTTCATTTGAAACGCTTAATTTTGACCGATCTTTATGAAAACGGTCATGGTTATTCTTTGGCCCGATCACCTTCTCCATGTAAAATTTTGCGATGTTCGGGCCAAAATTGCGGCCTCCCATCCCACATGCAAAATTTCGTGAAGACTGTGGCCTGTATCGTGTTTACAAATTATAATGGACAGACGGACGGACGGACACACATGTCTAGATCGACTCAGCTAGTCGATATATGACGATCGGTATACTTAAATGTGGGTCTAGGACCAATTTCGCGGCGTTACAAACTCTTGGGGCTGCACAAAGCTATAATACCCTTAGTGTTAAGTGAGTGACTAACAGATCATCGCCCAGACGAAATGGCTGAAGCTAGAAGCTTGAGATTTTGAGTGTGGGTGGTTGTTGTTGTGTAGGCGTGAGATAAGGCTGGGTCTGTGGAAATTCCAACTAGAAGGATACGAAATGTACTAAAATATACCAAATATTAGGCAAACGCGAAGAGCTAGAATTCTGAAATTTGGAATGTGGGTCACTGATGGAAAGTTAGAAAGCTGTACAAAAAGGGTTTTTGGAAATTCGGAAAAAGTACTAAAATTTACTATTTAGTTCCAATTTGCATTTAGTTGAGTGCATCGAGATGGAAACCTGAAAAGAGGAATTAGGACTACTATTGGAGTGCAGGATTGAAGTAGCTTTATAAAATTGTACTTATGTGTACGAAAAATACTAAATGGTACTAAATTTGGTGCAAGTTGAATTTATGTGAAAATTGAATTTATTTGATAGAGCTGGTGTCTTGAAATTGGGAATTAAAATGGCTGTTGGAGTGTAGAATTGAGGTAGTTTAGTAAATTCGTACTTATTGGTACGAATGGTACTAAATTTAGTAAAAGTTGGATTTAGCTTAAAAGGATAGAGCTGAAAACTTGAAAATTGGAATTATGATTACTATTGAAGATTGAGCTATAGAGACATCTTTGGAAATTCGTATTTATGTGCACGAAAAATACTAAACGGCACTAAATGTGGTACAATTTTCAGAGAGCTGGAATATAGAATTGAAATATGGAAGCCCAGTACTTATGTGTACTAAACGGTACTATATTTTGTACAACTTGATTATGTGCGAACGTATAGAGCTGGACTCCAGAATTAAAATTACTGTTGGAGTGTAGGAAATTCTTAAATATAGAAACAAAAAATAATAAATTTGGTACCAGTTTGCAAATTGCTTTTGTGTGAACGGATAGGGCTAAGATTCTGAAATTTTGAATTAATATTACAGTTGGAGTGCAGGATTGAGATATATCTGTAGTTTTGAAAATTCGCCATTATGTGTACTAAATGATACAAATTTTGGTACAATATAGATTTTAGTTAACGTATAGAGAAGGAAAATTTAAGTTTGGAATGAAAATTACAGATTTAAAGTGGTATTTTCACTAGCACTAAATGGTACTAAATATGGTACATTCATATTGTGTAAACGGAAATCCTAAAATTTGGAGTTAAAATTAAGGTTGGAGTGTAGGAGGAAACATGGAGGCAATTTTAAAAATGTGTACAGGTGGAAAATTTATATTTGATAATAAAATTACTGTTATAGCACATGATTGAGATATTGTTGGAAATTCGAACTCATAAGTACGAAAAGTACTAAATGGTACTAAATATGGTACAATTTAGATGGATAGGACTGGAATCCTGAAATTTATGATTAAAATTACTGTTGCAGTGTGGAATTGAGAAAGTTTTAGAAAATCGTGTTATATCTACGAAAAGTTATTAATGGTACTAAATTTGGTACAATTTGGATGTTGGTGAACGAATAGAGCTGGAATCTTTAAATGTGGACTTTAGGTTATTATTGGAGTGCATGACTGAAGTAGTTTTGAAAATTCGTACTTATGGGTACGAGAAGCACAAAATTTGGTCCAATTTGAACTTTGGTGAACAGATAGAACTCGAATGCTAAAAGTTGCAACATAGGTTACCGTGGGAGTGTAGGAAAAGTGCAGAATGGTATCAAATCTCGTACAATTTGGTGAACACACAGAGCTGGAATTCTTATGCATATGTTTGTAACAGGCAAAGGGAAACGAGATAGACACATGGTTCCTTTTGAGAATATGCATAGAATCACTTTTTAAGTCGATTTATGCATGTCTGTCCGTCCGTCTGTCTGTCTGTCCATGTTAAATTCTAAACAAAGTACAGGTCGCATTCATTATCCGAATTGGATGAAATTTGGCACAGCTCAACCCTATTGAAATTTGAAAAAATCGGATCAGATTTAGATATAGCTCCCATATATATTTTCGTCCGATTTAAGGTAAATGGGGCACCAAAGTCCCTATATATGCTTCGATTTGCACGAAATTTGGCATAGCTTACTGAATTAAGCCAGATTTAGATATAGCTCCCATATATATTTTCGTCCGATTTTAGGTAAATAGTGCACCAAAGTCCCCATATATCCTTCGATTTGCACGAAATTTGGCATAGCATACTGAATTAAGTGTAGAAAGATGTGTTTTAAATTTCGTGAAAATCGATTCAGATTTAGATATATTGGTCCGATTTTATGTAAATGGTGCACCAAAGTCCCTATATATACTTCCATTTGCACGAAATTTGGATTTATAAGTAAATGAAGAACTCAAAATGTTGCCGAATGCAAAAAACATACTGAAATAAGTGTAACCTAAGATGTGGTTACCTAAGATGTGGTTTATATTGTGGAGGAGTATTTTTTTTAAATTTCTATGACGATTATGTTATTATATCATTATAAGTCTTCTTCATTTCATTCTCAAAATTTAACCTTTAAATATCATTAATATTCCCCCAGTGAGAGTGAACGTCTAATACAACTACTACAGTCGCGGCTGAAAACCACATACTACTATACATTATATCGCAATTACAATATGTGTGTTACTTAAAGCTAATCGTCTAATTATCGTATTATTACCCTCAAAGAAACTCAAACAATTATAATGTATCTACTGTAATCTATATTCGCCTATGATGGTTGCAATGATGTTCGTTCATCCTTCTCAATTCGAAGTAAATGAAATTAATAGCATCCATTATCTAAAAGTGCGCACTTTGTCATTTTTAATCTGTCTAGATGACATCAAAGCATAATATTTATTTTTTTGTTCTATTTTATGGAGTTGGAGTTTTGGAGATGAAGAAGAATGTCAGAGAAAAACTTGTACAAAATTTTAAGATTTATTTTTTCAAATAACATTACAATAGGATTATTTTTACCATACTAACGTGTCTTCATTTTATAAAATATGTTTTTTGTGAGACTGTACTTTTTTTGCGAATTGAATACTGTGTTTAAAGGGGTATGCCATTTATTTGCAGAATGTGTAATTGGTTCTTGATTATTGCATTACCTGTATGTGGGATTGGCATACATCACTAAATTGGCTAATTGCCAATTTAAAGATTTATGTAGGATTCAGGTGTATTTCCATGGAATATTGTTACAATTGTAAAACGAAGCTAAATGCTAAAGGTTACTTTTTTCTATCTATGTCACAAAATCGAGCTCATGATCTGGGGGCAGAAAAATTCCTAATGGGAAGGAAATCCCTTGGATAATATATTAAGAAGACAAAAAGACAAATACTCCGTAGTTCAAGTTCTCGAGTTATGGCGTGATTATTTTTTGCATGATAACTCTAAAATTCAAGAAGAAAAAGCTTATGTCATTGTTCGCAGCTATTGCAGATCATTTTTTATATGACATATCTTCAGTCAATTCGAATGGGGAAAAACATATTATCTGTCCAACTCGAGTATTAGTACTGTTTTCGTCCTTATTTTCTTGAACCGTAATCCCAAAAAAACGAGACTTTTTTACCTCAAACTAGTAAGGAAAGTAGTAATGTCGGACTGGGCCGACTATATTATACCCTTCACCACTTTCGGTGTATTGTAATTATGAATCCTTACAACTGCATGTCAATGAACCGATTTTAACGAAACTTACCACTCATCATTCTAGACTTAATTCAGTACGCTATACCAAATGTCGTGCAAATCCAAAGGTATATAGGAACTTTGGTGCAACATTGACATAAAATCGGACGAAAATATACATGGGAGCTATATCTACATTTGAACCGACTTTCACGAAACTCAGCACACATCATTCTAGACTAATTCAGTACGCTATGCAGAAATTCGTGCATATCGAAATATATATATATATATATATATATATATGGGCTTTGGTGCTCTATAAACATAAAATCGGACAAAAATGTATGTATGGGAGCTATATTTAAACCGATTTTCAGAAACTTAGTATACATCATTCTAGACCTATTTCAGTACCCTACGCAAAATTTGGTGCAAATCGAAATATATTAGTGACTTTGGAGCCCCATTTACCTTAATTCAGATATATCAAAATATATATGGGAGCTATAGTAGTGTTGGCGGGTTATTTGGGATACCATTTGTATTTTGTTTTTTTTTGCAAATAGTCAGGCTGAATCCCAGTTTGTTGTTTTTATAAAAAAACAACTATTTATTAGTGGAGAATGCATGGCATAGTTCGCCGAGGTGTAAGGCAGGACCTATATCTAAATCTGACCCGATTTTCTCGAAACTTGACATCCGTGCAATTTCAGGCAATTCCAAAGATATATATATGGACTATTATCAACATTTTTATACCCTTCACCACACTGTGGTACAGGGTATTATGTCTTTGTGCATATGTTTGTAACACGCAAAAGGAAACGAGATAGACACCTTTTGAGAATATGCATAGAATCACTTTCTGAGTCGATTTACGCATGTCCGTCGGTCCGTCCGTCCATGTATTTTGTGAACAAAGTACAGGTCGATTTATGATCCGATTTGGATGAAATTTGACATAGGTCACTTATTTGGCCCAAGGACGAACCCTATTGATATTGGTTCAGATTTAGATATAGCTCCCATATATATTTTCGTCCGATTTAATGTAAAGTCCCTATATATCTTTCGATTTGCACGAAATTTGGCACAGCGTAATGAATTAGGTCTAGAATGATGTGTGCTAAGTTTCCTGAAAATTGGTTCAGATTTAGATATAGCTCCCATATATATTTTCGTCCGATTTAATGTAAATGGTGCACCAAAGTCCCTATATATCTTTCGATTTGCACGAAATTTGGCACAGCGTAATGAATTAGTTCTAGAATGATGTGCGTTAAGTTTCCTGAAAATCGGTTCAGATTTAGATATAGCTCCCATATATATTTTCGACCGATTTAATGTAAATGGTGCACCAAAGTCCCTATAAATCCTTCGATTTGCACGAAATTTGGCACAGCGTACTGAATTAAGTCTAGAATGATGTGTGTTAAGTTTCCTGGAATCGGTTCAGATTTAGATATAGCTTCTATAGCTGACCAAATGAAACATTTAGTATCGGTTGCAGAATGTCATTTTTATTGATCCAATTTCATTATACTGGACCTTTAAAAATGCGACGTCTGTTAGGATTCATCTGTTGAATATACCCAAAGTGATGAAGGGTATCATATAGTCGGCCCGTCCGACTTTACTACTTTCCTTTCTGGTTTATAATTAAGTTTAATACATTAAATAAATAAATTCCAAAAAATTGCAATTTCATTTTTAGTTTTGAATTTCAAATGAGGCAACGGCTACTTGCGACTTTTAATGAGAACTGACAACATTAATTAAAAAAATATTTCTTTTTTCCATATAAATCCTTTACATATTTTATAACCATTTAATGTTATTACAGCTCTTCAATTTATATAGAAATATCAACAAAGTAAATTGAAAAACTCTTTCTTACAAAATCTTGTTTTATTATAAGACCCACAAATACCATATATTCTCACACATAATAATAGCATTTTGAAACGCAATCACACCCACCGTCAGTCCGTGTAACTATTTTCAATTGAATCAAAAATAATTGCTATTGACAGTAAATATTTTAACCGCACAAAATTGTTCGCACCACCCCTTTTTTATTGTCTGATAATTTTATGGATCCGATGATGTCGATGTCGTCGACGACGACGGTTCTTTGTCACAACCATAAATTTGTTGAACGCACTTAATAACATAAAATTACAAAGAAAGAAAATACGCTTATATAGTCATTATGAGTGATTACTGTCCTTCCTTCCTTATTGTCGATGTCACTGTTGTATTCATCGTTATTTTCTTTAGTGTCATTAGAAAGAAAATCTGTGTGTGGGTGTGGGTAAGTGAGGGTTACAAGTGATTGTTATCAAATAATTTGTTGTGACAATATTTACCTTCTATTTCACATTTATGGATGGGTTGTATGTCATTTGTCCATTTGAAAGGATAATTTACACGCTAATGTTCGGAGGTGTCATATTTTTTATATAAATAGCGGAAACAAATTGTTTAACATGTCGTTATAATAATATGACACATATGTATTTGTATTTTGTTCATGAGAAGGGACAAATTGGGAAACATTAATTTTTTTGGCATGATCTAATCGAAAATGTACCTAAAAATTACACGATTTGGGGACCATGGTTTGGCTTAATGCGATTTTGTCACTTTAATATTTTATTAAATTAACTAGTATTTACTAGAGGTGTACAATTTTCTAAAATAATAATAATTATATCATAATAATACACTTAGTATACATATTTTCACAGTTTGCTTTACAGGTCCTGCAGTTTCCTAATGGCGCGGCAAGCTGTAACATATTTTCTTCTATTTATAACCGAATTTAACACATTAAATAAATTAATAAAAAAACCTTTAAAAATTTGGGATTTCAAAAATTGGAGAATTAAATGGAAGATATATGTAACCTTTACACACACCATTCTGGACTTAATTCGGTATGCATTGCAAACAGTTGTCGGAATCCCACAAACGTTGATTATTTGGTGCACCATTTATATGAAATCGGACAAGTATACATGTGCTGTATCTAAATCTAAGCCTCTTTCAACAAAATTTAACACACGTCATTCGAGGCTCAATTCAATACATCGTAACCGGACAATCTTTGATGTTCAAATTGCATGAAATCGGACTAATATATATGGGGGTTATATATATATTTTTTAAGTCATTTATACAATGCCATGCAAAAATAAAATATATCGGCCTTAAATTGTATAAAAACAGAGATTTTTATAATTTTATGACATGTGAGGTCTGGAACTTTTCAGCCTTGCCTTGTGATTTGCAATCATATGTATCAATAGATTACGCTACATATATTTGCCAGTGTTGCCAAAACATATTAAAATAAACGGCTAATTTAATAATATTGAATTTTAATGAATATTTTAAACGATTTTTTCAAGTCCATCTTTTAAAGGGTATAACTTATGAACAAATAATCGCATCTCCACATATCAAAGCGTAAATATTCTATTTTATTGGGGATAGAAAATATTTTTTTGTTTATAAAAAAAATATTACAGCAGGAAATTTGTAAAATACATTTAAAAATTTAATTTCATATTATTCATCCAGTTATATAGTAATGTTTATAACACAACGTAGTATTCAATTGTACCTTTTCAAATGACACCAATTTCATTAAAATATCTGGAATACATAAAAAGTTATCGCAAAGAGAAATGAAGTAAGCAATTCTTATAAAATTGTCGTCAGCTCCATCTATTGATGGGCAGGCGTATAACTTTGGAACAAATCATGGTATAATGGTGTCATGTGAACATAACCACTTTAAAAAAAAATATTTAATAAATATACAAATTGAATTTCATTTTGACTAGTCTAAAATTTTAAATTACCATTTATACACCAACTTCATTGAAATATATCCAATACGAACAATATCATCATGAGATCTACCCAAACAATAGATGGCGCTGGGAAGAATCACGGGTTTTGTTAGTTGGTCATAACATTTAAGTGTGCAACAATACATAGACATTTCAAGTGTATATTTTATACCCTGTACGTCACTGTGGTTTGTGTATATTTTTGTTACAGGCAAAAGGAATCTAGATAAACCCATGGTTCCTTTTGAGAATATGCAGAGAATCACTTTCTGAGTCGATTTATGCATTTCCGTCCGTCTGTTGAAAATTGTAAACAAAGTACAGGTCGTATTTATAATCCGATTTGAATGAAATTTGGTACAGCTCATTTATTTGTCCCAAGAACCCTATTGAAATTTTTGAAAATCGGTTCAGAGTTAGTTGTATATTTTCGTCCGATTTAATGTAAATGGTGCATTAAGGTCCCTATATATATTTTTTGATTTGCACGAAATTCGGTATTGCATACTGCATTAAGTCTACAATGATGTGTGAAAGATATAGCTCCCAAATATAGTTTCGCCCGATTTTAGGTAAATGGTGCACCAAAAACCCTGACAATCATTCGATTTGCCCGAATTTTGGCATAATTTACTAGACTTGTGCTATTTTTTTTTTTTTTTTTGAAAATCTATTCAGATTTAGATATAGCTCCCATATATAGTTTCGCCAAATTTTAGGTAAATGGTTCACCAAAGTCCCTGAAAATCTTCCGATTTACACGAATTTTGGTGTAGCGTACTGAATGCATTCTGGAATAATGTGTGTAAAATTTCTTTAAAATCGGTCCAGATTTAGATATAGCTCCAATATAAAGTTTCGCCCGATTTTAGGTAAATGGTCCACAAAATCCCCCGAAAATCATTCGATTTTGGCATAGCGTACTGAATTGAAGATGTGTGTAAAATTTCTTGAAAATCGGTTAAAATTTAGATTTTGTTCCCATATATATATATATATATATATAAATATATATTCGCCCGATTTAATGTAAATGGTTCACCAAAGTCCCCATATCTTTCGATTTCCACGAAATTTGGCATAACGTACTGAATTGAGTCTAGAATGATATGTGTAACGTTTCCCCTCCGTATATTTTCGTCCAATATAATGTAAATGGTGCACCAAAGTCATAGCGTGTTGATATATATATTTTTTTCGTCCGAGTTTAAATAAACGGTGCACCAAAGACCCAAAGTTAGGCCGATTAACATTTTGAACAACGCACTCGTGTGTCGAGTTTTGCTGGAATCCGTTCAGATTTAGATATTTTCACAACGTACAAAATTCAGCATAGAATGACGTAATTGCATTTTGGAGTTCGAGTGATAATTAGGCTTCAAATAATCAAATGTGTGACCGATTGATAATTGTTTTAAATCGATTTACATAATTCTGTCCCATTGTAACAAACGAATGACATGTTTATGGAATGATCTAAGCTTGTTCACTTTTAGATAAATGTCACATATTTTAGTCCATCCAATTTCATATTAATGGCCCTTCTGTTAGGAAGCATATTCACCCATAGTGGTGAAGGGTATCATATAGCCAGCCCCGTACGACTTTACTATTTTCCTTACTGGTTTTTTATAAAATATTCCTCCTCTTCTAAAACTATATTTATATTCACATCATTGATTTCATAACAATAAAATAGGAAATATTCCATAATTATCAATATTAACGAAAACACAGCCTCCTCCTCTCTCAATCCTTCAACAATAGAAGTTACACATAAAAATGCTAATTGTTTGTCTAACCATGTTAGGTTTGTTTTCAGGGTGTGAACTTTCATTAACATATAAATACATATAAATATATGTATGTATATATTCAGGCACTGCCCCATTGTAGTTTTTGTTGAGAAAGGACAAATTTGTTTCATTACCATTCCCCCCTCCATTAACGTCATTGTATAAACCAAACCAATAAGTATTTGTAACATTGGCCCACAGAAGAATGTCAATGTTGAGCTGGGGGTTCATTTGAAACTAAAAATACAAACAGAAGCATGCAAAATAAACAAACAAAGGATAATAACCGAACTAAAAATAAACGAAGGAATAGAACAAGAAGAAGAAGAGATGATGAAAAACACATTAACATTGAAATCAATAAAAAAAAACAGAAATTTACACAGACTTGACATAGAGAATTTCGTTTAAGTTTATTTCTGTGTGTATAATGAATTTTTAGAAATAAAAGAAGGAACATCAAGGATAAATGTGAATTTAGGCTGGTAGACATACACACACACATAGTGATAGACATATTTTTTTCTTATTACAATCACACAATTAAGGATGTATTAAAAAAAGGAATGAATTAAAAGCAATTTTGTGATACCTTTTGTTGGGCGAGTTTTCTGTGCCTGTGATAGTCGAAGGATGTTTGTTATTTCAGTATTTTATTAATTTTGCATTAAATATTTGTTGTTAATTATTTGATTGTGATTATATATACACACTTATCCACTTAGCTTATATAATAACACACGGCATCTTAAATGTGAACTGTGTAAAAATAAAAGCAAAGTAATTTTTGTTCGGCTGTTAGTCGACGTTAAAGCGAGGAGTGAGTGCAGCAAAAAACACATACAGCGACACATATATGTTTGACAAAAAAATTAGCAGCAAATGTTTTATTTCAACAACATGTGTGCGGATTTTTTTATAAGAGCGCGATCGTATTGTCCTTACACTGTTGTCCTCTGAAATATAGCCATATATACAAAGCATTCAATTCGCACACATCGACACGAACATTTCAATTTTGTATTTAATACGTGCGTGTGTGTGTGTTTCTTTCTTTTTTATTATTTTCTCATTGTTTTGTTTATTTGTTGGCACTTTCGTTTTCACTCTATTTTTTGTGGTTTATTGCGTGTGTATGTATGTGTTTGTTATCATCATTTATCATTGCATTCTGGACAATTTCACTTTCACTGTATTCTTTTTTTGTTCGTTCATCTGCCACACAGGACCATGGGATGGGGAATGCTGTCAAATCACTGATACGAGGACATCAGAAATACAAACAAGATTCGCGTCAATGTTATTTTGTTATACGAAAAGAGCGAGAGCAGAATGGACTTTTAGTACAAAAAAGAGAATATCATGTAAATAAAAAGAGAATGAGCGTGAGAAATACCACACAACACAAATTAATGTGATGTAGGCCGTGCAATGATAAGAATGTAGGGAAGGACTCGTAGTGGGTGTTGCAAAAACGAAGTATATATGTCAAATGTAGTAATGGATTAATGACAGGGATGATTTTTACAATTCTTGGTACTTGAGACCTAATTTTAAAAATCAAGAAATTAAGACTATTTTTTCGATGGAAAAAATACTTCGACTCTGAGGACGGATTTTTTCGTAGAAACAATTTTTAAGACACTGAGGACTATTTTTTTCTTTGGGTTTTGCCTGTAAGGGCGATGATCATTGAATGATTTTAAGGGGACCTCCCCCCTTCTCGATTTTAAATTTTCAAGATTTCCATTGGACTTGTAAATGAATACCAATGCATGTTAAGGTTTGTAACTTTACACATATATAATTGAAGAAAATTGAAGGAGAAGAAAAATAATTTGCAAAGTTTGGTTGTTGTTTTTGGTGATTAATGAAAAGACTTTATTTTTTATGGCGGGCATGGTAACTCCTCACTGGAACATCGGAATCCGGAAACTCCAAGGGTGTTACATGTTTGGCTCTCAAAATGGCGGACCTTTTTTTTTTTTTTTTTTGAATTTCGCCTATTTTTGGCCACAAACACTCTTGCCGTCACTTGATGCTGACACAATAAATTGACTATATCTTCAAGAGTTCTTGAGATTTTCACTTGGAATTTTGTAGGGACATTCTTGAAATAGTGTAGATTCGAATTAAATAAAAAAACTTAAGCCAATTTGTTCTCTTTCGATTCGATCGAAATGAAACGGAACGCCAGGGAGAGAACCCACCATTATGTGACGCATTTCGCCGTTGGTTAAGCGGCTCATCAGGTTGATAACTTGTGTTTATATCGCAGTTGATGTCAAATTGCATCTGTGAAAGCAGATTTTGTTGTGGCGATGGATAATTAATCCACACACCTACAATTCCTCCCATGGTATACACAGCAATCTTCGGAAGTGTCTTGATGGTCAAGAACGCTAAGAAGTCTGGCACATATTTTCTCTGAACCTATGGGTGCTTAGGTTCGAATCCTAGTCGTGCTAATCTAGAATCATTATACCCTTCAACACACTGTGGTACAGGGTATTATGTCTATGTGCATATGTTTGGCTAAAGGAATCGAGATAGGCCCATAGTTCCTTTTGAGAATATGCATAGAATCACCTTCTGAGTCGATTTATGCAAGTCTATCGTCTGTCCGTCTGTCAGTCCACGTATTTTTGTGCACAAAATACAGGTCCCATTTATGATCCGATTTATGATAAGTTTCGTAAAAATCGGTTCAGATTTAGATAAAGCTCCCATATATATTTTCCTCCGAATTAATGTTAATGGTGGACGGAAGTCCCTATATATATTTCGATTTGTACGAAATTTGGCACAGCGTTCTGAATTAAGTTTACAATGATGTGCGTTATATATACGTCCGATTTTAAATAAATGGTGCATCAAAGACCCAAATTAGGTCGATTGACACCAAAATTTTGGACAACGTACTGAAGTCAGTATAGCTCAACGTGTTTTGAAGTTTTTCTGGAATCGATTCAGATAGCCTATATATATATATATATATATATATTTCGACAGATAATTGGGCACCAAATATTCAACGGCTGCCCGATTGATATTTGCTTTGAATCGATTTACATAATTTTGTCCCATTGTAACAAACGAATGACATGTTTATGGATTGATCTAAGACGGTTCACATTTAGATAAAGGTCAGATATTTTAGTTTATCCAATTTCATGTTAATGGCCCATAGTGGTGAAGGGGATCATATAGTCGGTCCCGTCAGACTTTACTAATTTCCTTACTGATTTATATATTTTTTAACGAAAATATCCTAAAACCCGGATCTTTTTCTTTAAGAAGCAACAAAAAATACAGTCAATTAACAACAAGTAATAGTCTTCCCTGGAAAATGATTTAATCCATATATATAGTTTTTAAGATAACATCCTTAACTGGAGAAAATGTCCAAAAAGTACGAAGTTATCGTTTTTATCATCCCTGCCGAAAATGGAAAAGGTAGGCGAATATCTTGATATTAACAGAAACTGCACAAACAAGATGTACGCTTTTGTCCTGAGCGTAAGCTTTAGTTGTACGTATTTGTTTGTGTGCGTGTGTGTGTGTGGCTGTGTCTGTGTAACAGACAAAAACTACTGTTTTCAGTATGCTGGCTTCTTTGTTGCTGTTGTTGTTATTGATGCTGCTGTGTGGGTATGGAGGTGGGAAGAAATGTTTAGTAACTCTGTGGCGAGATATGTTGAGCGGGGTGCGACGGAATTTTTGCATAACACTTTTTCAAACTATATATAATTTTCACTTTTATTTTCAATTTCAATTTACTTTTATGATTTTCTCATAAATAATAATTATTTTTTATTTTTCAAAATAGCCCATAATTATTTTTATTTATAATTATATCTTCATTAATAAATTTAAACACAAATTTGTGAATATATTTTTAAGAATTTTCTTCTTTTGAATTTTCACTTTTTGTGTGTTATATTGCCTCCAATTGAATTGTTATTCCGAACACCACAAACGTTCACCAACACGACTGTTATAAAACTGTTGATGGCACAGGTAGAGACTGAATGAATTCCTTTCGTTTATTTCGTTGTCCTAAATCGTCGCATTTCATTTGTACTAAAAACCACGAATCAAGTTCAAACGAAAGAAAGAGAGCGAGACTGAAACCAAAAATCATATGGTGGGGGAGTGTGAGTGTTAAGGACAACAATGAAAATTCATTGACTACACACAGAGTTTTTGTGTGTGTATGTGTGGGAGAGAGACTGTAACAACAATAATGCACATTTAAACACTTTTCCTTTCTCTCTTTATATGCGTTTATCAGTAACATTGTCAGTTATCCTTTTAACATTTTGCCTCCTTTAAGTGTCAGCTACTGCAGCTTCCTTTGAGACAAATAACTGATTTTTATTTGATTATAGATTTTGACATGGGATACATCATGTCAAATCATACACACGAATAAACACAGTTTGGACACTTTAGATGATATTTTTGTTATGTTCAATACAAATACAAACGCAATATATCTTTATGGCCCAACTGTTGATTGATGATTTTATTCGTGAACTCAAGGTGTCGTATACGTGACATGGATTATGTTTGATTACAACTCATACGCAGTGGTGGCAATTATATTAAAGGCTATTAGAGGTGTTAACAATAAGGAGGATTTTTATACCCTCCACCATGAGGTGGACAAATATATGAGCCAAATATATGAGCTGTGCCAAATTTCATCCAATCCGGATGATAAATGTGACCTGTACTTTGTTCACAAAAATACATGGACGGACGGACATGCATAAATCGACTCAGAAAGTGATTCTATGCGTATTCTCAAAAGGAACCATAAGTCTATCTCGATTCCTTTTACCTGTTACAAACATATGCACAAAGACATAATACCCTGTACCACAGTGTGGTGAAGGGTATAAATATTAATCGAGAAATCCGATTTTTATGACCCCTAAAATTTTATGGTATTTCAAAATGGATTTAGTGATAAAAATATCCGTAATGATGTCAGATTCTAAGATATGAATAGTTTTGTTAAAAAGCAAAATATTTTTTCTAAAAAAAACTGTACATGGTTATTTTTTCTTAAGGGAACCCCACCCATTCTCGATTTTAATTTTTCAAGATTTTCAATGGGCTGGTAAATGAATACAAATGATTGTTAAGGTTTGTAACCTTGCACATATATAATTGAAGATTTAAAAGAGAAGAAAAATAATTTACAAAACAATTTTGTTATTGTTTTGTTGTTGTTTTTTGTAATTAAAGAAAAGTCCTTATTTTTTATGGCGGGCATGATAACTCCCACTCCCACTCACTGGAACATCGAAATCCGAAAATTCCAACGGTGTTAGAAAGAGTACATGCCTGGCTCTCGTATGAACTAGGATTATTGACTTCGCTCTAAAATTAACAAAATGGTGGACCTTTGAAAAACTATTTTTGGAAAATCGCCGATTTTTTACCAAAAATTAAGTTAAAAAATAAGGAAGATCTTCACCGATTGGCTTTATCCTAGTTCATACGAGAGCTATACACTCCCAGAGAAACGTTGCAAAATTTGGAACCGATTGGATTATTAGTTTTTGAGTTATCGTGCCCGCCATTCGCAAAAAAATTTTTAGAGAAAAACGCGTTTAAAGTTTGAGAAGCCCTTCAGCCGTCACTTGATGCTGACACAATAAATCGGCTATATCTTCAAGAGTTCTTGAGATTTTCACTTGAAATTTTGTAGAGACATTCTTTAATCAGTGTAGATTCAAATTATATGATTCAATTTAAGAAAAAATGTGTACTCGGCGTCTGATGACTTTCTTGTATATTTTTATACCCTCACATTATGGCTACTTAGGGTATATAAGAACACTTTGATACGGTGAAAATGTGTCTCATCGAAATATTGGTTTTAGACCCTATGTTTCTTTAAACCAAATCAGTTTTAGACAATTTGGAGTCGATTTACAAATGTCCGTATTTCTGTCTGGCCGTCTGGTGCCCACGATAACTCTCGAAGGGAGCAACCGATTTCGTCCAAACTTTGCACATCGTAATATCTCATATAATAAAAAAAACATAATTTAATTTGTTTAAATGTCCGTATTTTTATTTTTGTTACATACCACATAACATAATAATTTCGTTATAAAATTATGAATTAAAAAATTCGTGATTGTAAAAAAAAAGAACTTACCAGTTATTTTCTTAATTATTTATAATAAAATATAATTTTTATACTATGTGAAAATTTTTATAATTTTTAATAGTGAAAACAAAAATTAATTTTATTTAATATGTTATCTAATAGTTAAGAAATTAAGGAAAAAATTATAAAAAATTTAAATTAGTAAAAAATAAAAATATGCAAATCATCATTATATAAATGATGATTTAAAATAAAATTTATAAATTTAATAATTATTTATCTTAATTATTCTTTTTAATTTAAAAATAATTTAAATATGTACTTCTTTGTAATCTCATTGTTTTGCCTTTTAGAAACCTTTAACGTATTTCTTAGCTTTCTTTTTGGGCTTTTGGTTGGAACGATCCAATGAATTTGCGGTTATATTTAACGTTGTCTCTTCAATATTAGACATATTAAATGTTTCAGTCATATTGGCCACATCACCAATTTGTGTTGATTGAATGACATTATCAAAATCTATTGTATCTTGTGTTTGATTGAAAATCATACTAATTTCTGTTTCCACTTTAGTATTTGTAATATCTTGTCGCGATATACTAGATGTATCGCATGTTGGTATAACAACCATAGGTGCAGGATTTGGCGTAACATTGGTTTCCAACCAATTTTGAACTTTCTTTTCGGGATCTGGTTTTACATGAAGATTAGTTTGTAAGTTTTCCAAATTAACATCACCCTTTTCATCTTCCATATCAATATCCCATATAGATAAGAGGTCTGAAACCAAGGCGTCTTTATAGGAATGTAATGTGCGAAATGATTTTTGCCATCGACCTAAATTTAAACGTTTTCGTTTCTTTTTCACGACGCGAGGTGTTTGAGTTTGTTCGTCGGGCTGTTCGTTTTCACTGAAACTATCGTCCATGGCATCGATATCCTGTTTTGCGGGAGTATTGAGATATTTGCAAAGGAATATTTTTCGCATAGCTGGAATGAAGAAGGGAACGATTGACATTTTTTTAATACAATTCCCAAAAAATATTTAAATTGACTCCCTTGTCTTCGTCATATTCTTGATAAACATACTCACTTTTCATATTCTTAATTTCCGTGTAGTTTAATATATGATTTTGCTTAGCCAACTTTTTTGCAAATTCCGCCATAACTTCATTACTATCCTCATTGCCTCTTGATTCAGGTTCTTCACCTTCTCGTTTCGTCAATGTTTGTATGAATATATCACCCAAAGACGTGGAGGTTAATAACGATCCCAGAGGGGCCTCATTTCCTTCCATCAACGGATGACAAAAACTCATACCGGTGGTACATGCCAACAAACGATTTTTCAAGTTAGCCTCCGGCTGTAAGCAGTAACCCTCTAATCTGGCATGTTCATATGCCTCAATTAATGTTGGCGGTTGATAGGGCAAACACGGCGAATTGAAAATATGTTTTGGGACACGATTTGATGTTGTCACTACCATTTTCTCTTCGTTCTTTTGTCGTGACAATTGACAGATATGCATATCGCCAGCTATTGGTGAAGCCAATGCAATATATTCGTTATTACGCACCCTATACGTATCTATCATCAGCGGTGGATAATGTAACTGATGTGACCAACGGCATATAACACCTTCGGGATCATTAAATGAAAATTGTTTCATATATCGTATATCGAGACAATGCAGCTTATGATTTGTTGCCACATAAAATTGATTATTAAATTCACTTGGCTTTATGGCAGATATGTGATCACAGAGTGCATTATGTTCGATAATATGTGTTGCAGCCGCTAACCATTGCTCCGGCTGAGTACGTATATCAATAAGACAAAATTTATATTCATTGGCATATAAAAATGTATTTTCACGCCATGGTTTTATTGTGTTCCACGATGGGTTAAATCCCTTCGATTCAATTTTAAATAATTCACTCAATACAGGTTCGCTGTTGCCAATATCATACAGCCGAACATGTTGTTTCATTGTTGTCAACAGCAATTTATTGTAATCACGATCGGATTGTGTAAAACTTATAAACGGTGTAGATTTTGTACGAAATTGTGTTACAATTTTCAATCGATTACTCTCGTCGTGTAGTGTATGTATGGCAATTGAATTTTTCTGTCGTGTTATGAAACAATTTTGTTGATGTGTATTTGGTGTTGTCATTGGTTGTATCTCGAATATTTCGCAATTTTCTGTTGTTGTCAATTTATCCAAAGATTGTAAATAGTTCGCTTCATCATCCACCACATCTTCAGATTTACAGTATTTCATTGCTTCTGTAATTATGAAGGGAAATATAATTATTAACAAAATAGAACTGAAAAAAATATCCTCTACAACTGAGATTCGATTATTTGCTTACGCAAAACTCGTTTGAAACTTGTTGTTCCATTTAGTTTGCTTTTGCACAAGATAATTCACTATATGAAATATTATTCTTAAAAAAAATAGATCTGAAAAATAATATGAAGTCTATAGCTCCACGAATTCTGTAAGTTCCATCATAAATTATTACAAAAACATGTAAAAACATCGTTAATTTCGACCTGGCCGAACTTTTTATACCCTCCATCTCGTGGGGTGCATTCATTACTCCTTAAATATGTTGGGGCTTTTACACGAGGACCAAAGTACACAAATTCAGGTTAGCAAAGTGGGGTAAGATCTTCAGCATACATATATTAAAAATTTAACTATATTGAACTTGTGGAAAGACGTTTTTTATTCTAAAAGATTTTCTATTCAAAATTTTTGGTTAAAATCTTTACAATACCGAATGGAGTGAGACCCATATGTAGGGGCTATGTCAAAACATGGACAAATATGTATCATTTTCTGTATATTTCTAAATCAGCCTTCAAGAAGCCTTTAAGCCACATCGGTGAGAAAAAAGTGGACTGATATTGATAATTATAGCCTTCACCACATGTGGAACAGGGCATTATGTCTTTGTGCATATGTTTGTAACAGACAAAAGGAAACGAGATAGACTCATGGTTCCTTTTGAGAATATGCATAGAATAACTTTCTGAGTCGATTTATGTATGTCCGTCCGTCTGTTGAGGAAAATCGTTTCAGATTTAGATATAGCTCCCATATATATTTTCGCCGATTTTATGTAAATGGTGCACCAAAGTCCCTATATATCTTTCGATTTGCATGAAATTTGGCATATCGTAATGAATTAAGTTGAGTTAAGTTTCGTGAATATCGGATCAGATTTAGATATAGTCCCTACCAATCTCTCGATTTGCACGAAATTTGGCATAGCGTACTGAATTAAGTATGGAATGGTGTGTGTAAATTTTCGTGAAAATCGGACCAGATTTAGATATAGCTCCCCTATATACTTTAGTCCGATTTAATGTAAATGGTGCACTAAAGTCAATATATATTTAGATTTGCACGAAATTTCTCATAGCATACTGAAATAAGTTTCGTGAAAATCGTTGCAGATTTAAATAAATTGCAAATTGCAGCTGTAAATTTTTTACATTTTACGTAAATTTGTCCCATTGTACGGAAACGACTCTAAATTTGCCCAAATGAAAAAAGTAAAAAAATCTAAAAAAAATAAATTCTTGCAGTACGGGGACAGACCAAAAGTTTGAACAGATTTACTAGTTTTTGAGTAAGAAGCAAATTAGGTATCACATTTTCTATTTTTAATAAACCTAAGTGTTCCTTCTGCTTTGGTATGTTTGCAGTACGGGAACAGATCAATAAAGTTGGGGAAAGACAGCATATTTGTAAAATTTACTCCCGAAAGACATGACATTCACAAATTATAAAAGAGTGTCCCTCATCCTTCGTTACATATATTTAATTGTCATAAAATTTCCATCATACTTACCAATTGTCTGCAGATTTGATCCTGTTGCATGAATAATATTGCCCGTTTCGGAATTAACACACAAATTACCACCAGTGTAATAATAATCATAACTTGCTTGAAAATATGGATCTGGTTCGAGCAGCAGTCTTTCCGCCAAATCGAACACCGATGTATGATATATACCCACTTTTTCATCACTTCTAGCAACTTTATCTAAAATTAAAAGGTAAACCATTTACATTTTTATAATTTATCAACCCAATATTAAACAACTTACTCTTAATTGCATTATTGTAGGCAGATCTTGTTTTATACAAACGACTTCTGTGAAACTCCCTAATCATGGGCCGACGACAACACAAATCTATATTTTCCTGTATTGTATCGGCAATGAATATCGGACGTGGTATTGAGAAGGCACATGATGGATAATTATTCAGTGAATTGTCAGCCTCCTGTGGCCACAGACCAACATTAAATGCTGGAAAATCTTTATGATCCACGTGATAGAATAGACCGGATCCGTTGTGTAGGAGCAGCCTTTCGATTTCATTATTTTGATTGTATTTTATGCAACGCATTTGTTTGGTCTTTCGCAAGGAGGCTTCAAATTCAGCATCAGTAAGTTCATTGGAAGGGATTTCATCTCCCCCGGTAACATCTTCATCAACTTCACGGTCTTCGGCAGTTTCATTATTCTTAACTTGTAGATAATCATCAGTTGTGGATTTTCTTTTACGATTTAGTTTCTGTAAGCAGCTTTTTGGAGTATCCAAATAGAATCGTAATGAGCGTTTCGGCATGTTTATTTACTAATTTTTCAATACTCTGCCGAAAATAAACACAAAACACTCTGTTAAAGATCTATAGCGCTCGCATGCTTGTTTGTTTATGTCTGTGGCCCAAACATTGAACATGTCGTAAATACGATACGCTACTAACACCACTAACTGCGGACAACAGCTGATTATGACAAGAACCACGAAACAGATGTTTACCACTGTAGTGTGTTTTTTAATGGTCAGGGAGTTATATGATAACACTCAGTACACTTACTTTTTTTGTAATAACTAATGAATTAAAATAGCAATAGGAAAATAAAAATATCATCAACCTCACCATGCGTTTGTTTTCCCTGTCCAACCGCATCGCCAGCGTACGCACCCGTATCGACAACACATTCAGCTTACCGGAACGTTTCAAGGGAACATTTGTGGAACGACTCACAAACTATTGGAAAAGTTTGCTTACCGACTATAAAGATGTAGCCGTTGGAGTGGTCAAGGAAAGTATTGAGAAGCCTAAGAAGGCTATGTTCAACGGTGGCATTGGATATACCATGTATTTGTTCGGCAAACGGAATCCCGATGAAGAAGATTTCAATATGCAATTTCGTACGGCCACCAACAATATGATTATGGTACACCCTTCATTACAAAATCCCAAATCAGATGCATATTTAAGACGTCTGCAAGAGGCCATCAATCAAAATCGGCTGAGGTTTCTGTCACTTGGAATCTTTACCCTAGTGTGGGAGGATTTGTACGACAGTGATGATTGCACATATCCGGCAATATGTGAATATACAAAAGTGTCTTTCTGGTCGATACCTCAACATGTTATAGATGTAGGATTTTGGAATAGATTTTGGCGTTTGAAAATGGAGCTGCAAAACTATGATGCAAATTATTTGGAATAGTCGAACTAAGCACAAAATAAAAAAATAAATAAAAACGAAAAATATACTTATAAAAATGTGTGTTTATTTGTGAAAAATAGGAAAATCTAAACAATCTCAATACTATCAGAATACAGACGAAATCGCTTATAACAGTCTTTTTACAATCTAAAAGCAGTCGAAATCGCTTATTATCGAAGAAAAAAATCTTTTTGTATTAAATAGCCGGATTTCGGGAGAGAATTTACGAAAAAAAACTTCCTTTAAATTAAAATTTATATTAAATAGCCGGTCTTTGTCCAATCTCTGATTTAATATATGTTTGGTGTTTTTAAAATTTATTTTTATTTATTTAGCTATTTTTAATATGTTGACCCTTTGTGTCGGACTTAAATATGGAGTAGTTCAAATTCAATTAAATTTTTTAATGTACGTATGTATGTTTAATTTTTTTTATTCTTGTGATACAAATTATTTAGATAAAAACACAACTCATTAAATATATAAAATATAATAATTTTCCATTCCATTCCTACTGGAGTAGTCTTATGACTATGACTTATGACCAATTAATCAAATTTTTTAATCATAATCTATAATAATAAAAACTTTTTTTTGTAATTTAATCGGTATAATATTCTTTAGTAGTTCAATATCCCTCCCTTTTACATTTAAGCCGCTTAATACGATAAAATTTATATTTAATTGTGAAATGTAGCTTACAGCCTTAAGGTCGAAAGACTGGGCACTATGAAATATATAAATAAATAAATATGAGTTGGTAAAATACTACGATGTGCAGCTGTTTGGACCAAATTGGACCATTCGCTTGATATGGGACAAAGAATTTTTTAAATGTTGACACTTCGTGAGAATGGTACCAGAGGAAATGTGCCGATATTCCTCATTTAGGAACAAATATTACGATGTGCAAAATTTCGGATTAAACAGACAGACCAATTTGCTGCCTGGGAAATTTGTCCATAATATCTACATTAGCAGATTGTATTACAGGGTTAAATTGTAATTGTACCACAGGGTTAAAATTTTTCGATTTTTTATACCCTCAGCCTTATGGCTAATGAGGGTATATACACTTTGATACGGTGAAAATGTGCATCACCGAAATAACGGTTTTAGACCCCATGTTTCTTTGGGCCAAATCCGTTTCAGAAAATTTGGAGTCGATTTAGCCATGTCCGTCTGTCCGTGCGTTGTCCATCAGTCTGGTGCGCACGATAACTCTCGAAGGGAATAATCGATTTCATCCAAACTTTGCACATCTTAATATTTCTTCCAAACTTAGTTTAAGTTCGAATATGGGGGAATATCGGTCCACTCGTTCTGGTACTTGCCCCTCAAAATGGTCAAAATTGCGCTAAAAATTAATTTTATAATAACACTCAAACGGAATATCCGATTTTAACGAAACTTTGTACAACCTATTATCTTTAACAAGCCTAGACCAAGTAGGAAGATGGGACCCAATGGTGAACTCCTTTTGGTACCTCCCCCACAAAATTTTCAATATTTACAAATCCAATATCAGGCTAATGGGATGTCCGATTTGAAGCAAACTTTGCACAACCTATTATATTTACCAAGCCTTGATCAAGTATGAAAATGGAACCCATTTGTCCACTCCTTCTTGTACCTCTCCCACAGCGGTTCAAATTTTTCAATATTTATAAATCCAATATCAGGCTAATTCAATGTCAGACTTGAACCATACTTTGCACAACCTATTACTTTAAGCAAGCCTAGATCAAGTCCGAAGATGGGATCCATTGGCCCACTCCTTCTGATACCTCCAACACCAAGGGTCAAAATTTTCAATATTTACAAATCCAGTATGAGGCTAATTCAAAGTCAGATTTAAACCAAACTTTCCACAACTTATTATTTTTACCAAGCCTTGATCAAGTATGAAGATGGAACCCATTGATCCACTTCTTCTGGTACCTCCCCCACAAAGGGTCAAAATGTTTAATATTTATAAAACCAGTATCAGGAGAACGAAATGTCCGATTTGAACCATAATTTGCACAATATATTATCTTTATTAAGGCTAGATCAGGTCTGAACATAGGACCAATTGGTCCACTCCTTCTGGTACCTCCCACACATTTTTAATATTTATAAATCCAATATTAGGCGAATGGTATGCCCGATTTGAACCTAGATCGAGCCCGAACGCGGGACCCGTCTGCCCTCTCCTCTGGTTCCTCCTACAAAAAGGGTCAATCTTAAATATTTTTTGAACATTAAATCCTAAACAATATTAATTAAACATATACCTTATATAAAACGAATAAAAAAACCTGTGTATTATTACGTTTACATTTAACCGGATTTCGTTAACCCAGTGGGTATCAATTGTCAATTCCTTTGCATATATGTCAAATAAATCCTCATAAAGTAGGTTAACCCGGTAAAAAGTTCTAATGTATATACCGTTTATAACTCCGAAGACCTACAAATGGGAGGTTCCCGTAAAAAGTATTAGTTCCCAATTTTTGTTACAGAACCTTTGTATATATCCAAAGTGGTGTAAGGTATCATAAATATTTGATTCATTTTTTTATTTATGTCTTTTCCTGAGTGTTTTTTACAATTTATAAATTCAAATGTCCGTTGAAGAACTTTGTCAAGTATTGTCCATTCTATTGAAGATGCACCAATTTATTCATATGGCTATCGTTCTGATGTGAATACTTAAAAAGAAGAAGAATATAAACACAATCGTATTTCTTTATATTTTCCGGATAACAAGTAAAATTTTCGAAAATAAATTATGATTTGTCGCTTGTGTTTAAACAATATATCTATAGTGTATGCTGTAAAACTTTGCGGAAAAGATGCTAGTTCCAAAAATACGGAAGAAACGTCGGCGGTGAAAAATGCTTGGATATTAAGGTAGGTTTGTTGTTATGGAGGGGAAAATATCCAAAATATCTTCCAGGCGGTAGAAATTATCGCCGGTGACATCGTATTCCTATCGCGGAAGATATGATATTCGAACGGAAATTGATCAATTATTTGATCAATTAAGTTTTTTAATTTATCTTTGATTTCAAATACCTGGATTTAATGTTTTGCTATCGTAATCGAAAATATAATAATAAAATAAAATTTTATTTTATTAATAAAATTATTTAATATTGATAACATTTGAAATTAAACAAATTAAGATTTAATCGCGAATCGTTTTGAAACATTTACTATAAGCTGCACTATTGATTTTTTTTTTTTTTTTTTTGCGGAAATTCATATTTACTTAACCAACGCCGATATGGGTATCAATTTTAAGTGATTAAGATTCCCAAAAAATGGATTCAAAATTTCGTTTTCATAGAAAATTAGTGTCTCT
Organism: Musca vetustissima; assembly: GCF_032173495.1. NCBI lineage: Eukaryota > Metazoa > Arthropoda > Insecta > Diptera > Muscidae > Musca > Musca vetustissima. The sequence continues at coordinate 268,567 of NW_026879908.1, forward strand.
TTCCTTTGGAGTAATAGATGGTGTTATATATCATTCCAGGTCAATTATAAGAACTAATAAAAACATATTATAATAAATAATGTTGTTATCTGGACCATTCGGACTCATGTAGACCGAAATTTCAAAAATGATCCCCGAACGAACCCTAAATTTTTTTATGATGTGTGTATCTTTCATTTTTGGTTGTTCCGGATGAGGACATTAATTTTTTTAGAATATGTCCACATGTGTACGGTTTTCATTTATGTATGAAATATAAGCCCATCCGGATATTATGTTTTTATCTCATAAATATATTAATTGATATATAAGCTAATAATTTGCCTAATAATTATTTTTTTTCAGATTACTAAGGATGATCCTGTCTCGAAAGTACTTTGCCAAGACTGTAATGACCAATTGTCTAATTTTATACAATTTTGTAAAGATATTATCAAAAAACAGTCAACACTACGTAATCATGCGAATCAAGCAAATGATAGCGACACCGACAATGAATTTTGTGCAACTTCCATACATATTAAAGATGAAATTAATATAGAAGACGTTTATGCCGGTAATATTTGCAACAGAAAAGAACTGTCAAAAGGTAAGAAAGGTAAGAAGTTTTCCCAATGAATTTGCTGAACATTCGTTTTTATATTTGCAGGGCCACATTTTTTTACGACCATTATTGTCCTAAAAAGAGTAATCTTCTAATCGGTTAAATTTTCTTCAATTTTCCAGAAACGGAAGAAAAACAACCAACCAATCATAACATTATCCGCGAAATGTCAACCATAAAAGAACAATTAAAATATATTACTGAAATACAAGTGGATGCTGTAGCAACACTAGTCGAACATCAAAATTTGTTTCGGGAAAATTTCAGCATTTGTGAGGAGACACAGTTTCCAATTACCTCAGAGGAAAAATTAAAAGAAATGGAAGGTATTTTGCAGACAGAAAAACGCCAAAAATTGTAAGTAGTCTTTGAAAAATCAAGAATGTAAACCATTTTTAGAAATCATATTTAAATATATATTTTATTATTATTATTATTTTTTTAGATTGTAACCATGAGAAAAATTTTACAAAATTCCCTTAGAAATATTAACAGAATATTGGGTAAAGATATTCTATCGGAATTCAATTATAACGGTACAAAGGAAAAGGAAGCATTAAAAACATATGCTAATTATTTAAATTGTTTATATGGTAAGGCTACCACCCACGCCTGCTTTTTCAGCGTGTGTTTCAATAAATATTTAATACTCCTTTTTTCTTTTTTGAAGAATCCATGCGATATGAGGGTTTAACATACGAAGAATTTGTATCAAATTTAAGGAATGCTATGAGGAAAATTAAGAACACCATTGCTAAAATAATTCTAGAAAAATGATGAATCAATTAATGAATGACAATTTATTGCATTGAATTTTCTATGTATAGTATTAAATTATTCTTAAATAAATAATATTAATATTAGTTATATTGATATAAAAGAATACATTAAAAATTCATAATGAAACTTTGTATTTCTAGGGTAGATCATGAAGAGCAGACAATAACCGATTTTGAGTTTATGGTGTACGATTAAAAGGCTGTCTGTGTACTTAAAATTGACATTTTTTTTCACTTCAATTCTGTATAGTGTCGATAATGTGAATACCACCACAAATTATTTGATCTTTAAAAATTAATTCACCTCTGTTCATTCGCAGCAAATACAGCCAATAACGAACCCCATATTATATTTTTTTCGGTATAGTAATAACAAACAATAGAGGGCGGTAATATAATTTAGAAATATTGAAAAATAGAACACTTACCTTTTAAGTTTATATTGCGCTGCTAAAAGTAAATTTATTTGGTTAACATTCGCTATAAACTCATTTTTTAATTTTCCCCTTAAAACACTAATTTATGACACTGAATTTCGAATATATTTTTTTTGCTAAATTATAAGATACGATTGCGAAAATTAAACCACTATTTATGGTTCGAACCCGCACTAAGCGATGAACACTTTGAAAAAGTAACACACAAAAATTATCTAAAGAAGTTTTGTAGTAAGCCCAAAGCGAATGCGAACAAAAAAGTTAACACTTATAAACCGGCAAACGGATAGCAAACTGAGAGGAAATGGAGCTGATACACTCTTTGTCGCGGACACGGAAACGTTGTTGCAATGGCAACATATTTTTTGTTATTATACTTTTTGTAGCCAAACGTGCACGGGATCGAACATCAAACAAAAAGAACAAAGCCTAGCAAATAAATGCCACACACGAACACTAACAAAGGAATATTGCAAAATATTTTTTACACGATATGAACGGATTTTGGGTACTATTATAAAAATTCTTTGTTTTTTTAATTATTTGAAAAAAATATTATTTTCACATTTTCTTAATAATTTTACAACAAAATTAACCGATCACTACAACGGACGTCTATACTTTTTGAACGCGACGAAAGAACTAAATGATTGAGCCCTTCTAGAACTCTCTTTAACCGGTATGAATTCTAGAATTCCCTCTAACTAGAATGACGGAGAATATAAGGACTGACTTACGAAAGAATTTGTAACGATTTTTGATTTTTAAGAGAATGTACTGTCATTTTCTTTGGGAGTAGTTATGAGGGAAACGGAAGGAATTTGGCATGTTGTACTTTTTTTTTAACATACAACCAAACCTAGATAACAGTGATGGAATGAAAGGCAAACTCACACACATTGTTTAACAGATCAGAGTGGTTATATGCTTAAAGAGCATAACTAGTTCAAAAGAAAACTCTTAGTTTTTTATGAACAAAATGCAATGGTATGCTTATCTAAATTTAAGAGAGATTTGAAAATAAGTTATTGAACAATAAAAAGAAAAATATTGAAAAAGGGGTATTAAACGTTTTTAACCCTACGGTAATAACCGGGTACATTTGTACCTATTTTCGAATAAAAATGCAGTAAAACTTTTAATAATGGAGATATTTGGACCAATTTTTGAGGAATCATTTTTGAGGTATTTTCGCACATAATCGAAAAAAAATTATAAATATTTTCCATATATATAATTTTTAAAAATTTTTAAAGTTATTACCTACGTAGATCAATAACCGTGGTATATTTGTACCCATCCAAAGATAGCTCTGTAACTCATTAAAAAATTAGACTATCGTCAGGTTTTTTGTTTTAAATTAGTCTATACGGATCTGATCTAGATGTAGGAACTCAAAATTATATATACATTAAAATAATATATATTTAAATCCATGCTTAAATTATAATCTATCTAAAACAAGCATAGTAAATTCGTTATAGCTTTCGAATGGGTTAAGCTTTTTTAGTTATTTTTTTTTTGGGATCTTATTTAGGTGTTCCTCAACCCCTCTGCAAATTTTTGTGGCCCTAGATAACATGGGGCCATCAGGGCGACTCGTGGAAGTCAAAATTTCGTATATATTTCGTGACGGCACGTTTTCTCTCTTTCCTTCAGTCATTTTTGATGATGATCTCTCAGTTACACTCTCTCACACTTACTCATTATTTAGTTCTGTTCAACACTGTTCTAGAACGTTAAAAAATCTCTTAGAACTCTTACTTCTTAAGAAGAATAAAAGTTTCGTATTTCAACCTCAACGAAGTTTCCCCCGCATCAAATTCTTTTAAGAGTTCCAAAATACCATATTTCAATACCTCACATTCTACTATTTTTTTTTTATTCGTCTCCGGATAACCCACCATAACAGAATTTTTGACAGTCTTCGTTTTGTGTGAGAAATGCCCAAACTGTATTAAATCTTTTACACACATAAACCTAGATTCAACATTGTTCATTTCCCCTTATGCGCCATGTTCTTTTTTTAATTTGGTTCGGTTCATAAAAAAATAAGATTTTACTTTTGAACTAAATATTCTCTTTTGTCCAAGTTAATTCCAGAGAAATGTCTATTTTGAGTACACACTCTTAAAATTCCAACCAAACCAATGCAATAACTAATTTTATACATCCTTCGTTAAGTCCATCACTTTCCCCATCATTCCAGTAAGGGAGAGATTCTTCTGCCATACACAAAACTTGACGTGTTAAAAAGTATGCTCGTAAGGTTAAAAAATACTAACTTCATCATAGACAAATGAAGGAATAGACACCAAAATGCTCTCACCAACGCTCTCTCAAATTGAGTTACCTAACAGGTATTTTCCTTTTTAAGCCGAATTTATAAACTTTTTAAGGTGAAAGACTATAAATATAGTTAGATTTTTGCAAAATCTATAACATAGGATACAAATATTACATAAAATCTTTCTACTTTTGCTACAAATTGGGTTTGAGTTTTTTGGTTTGAGTCACTTCACTAGCAATGGTTCTATAATTCATTTGTCTATGACTTCATATTGCATTACCATCATCAAGACTAATGAATGTTAAAAGGAAGTGACTCAAACCAAAAAACTCAAAGCCAATTTGTAGCAAAAGTATCAATATTTTATGTAATATATTTATCCTGTGCTAAAGATTTTGCAATAATCTAACTATATTTATGGTCTTCCAACTTAAAAAGTCATTAAATTCGATTTAAAACGGAAAATGCCAGTTAGCTAACTCAATTTGAGAGAGCGTTGGTGAGAGCATTTTGGTGTCTATTCCTTCATTTGTCTATGATGATGTTACCATTCCCATTGGAACTATTCCCTAATAATTTCCAATACACTCTTTGAAAAATCAAAAGGAAACCAATGAAATCAATCTGTGTTCCAATTTCCTTCGTTAAGTTCCAAATGTTCCCCATCATACCTGAAGGAAAAAGAACGAGAACTGCCCAATCATTTAGTCCTTGTCCAAGCTACTCCCAGAGAAATATCTACTTTGAGTACACACTCTTAAAATTCCAACCAAACCAATGCAATAACTTTGTTTATACATCCTTCGTTAAGTCCATCACATTCCCCATCATTCCAGTAAAAGAGAGAGGGAGTTCCAGAATTTTCTTACTAAATATTATTCTCTTCTACCATACACAAAACTTGAAGTGTTAAATAGTAAGGTTAAAAAAAATTAAATTCATATTCCATTACCATTCCCATTGGAATTATTCCTCTGATAATTTCCCATTACCAATAGGAAACCATGCAATCAATCTGCGTTCCAAATTTCCTTCATTAAGTTCCAGATATTCCCCATCATATCGGTTGGAAAAAGATCAACAACTGGACACTCCTTTAGTTCTTTCGTCGCGTTCATAAAGTGTAGACGTCCGTGATAGTGATCGGTTAAATAATTTTGCAAAAAAATTTAAAAAAATATTAAATATTTTTGAAATAATTGAAAAAGTTGAATACAACAAAAAATAGTGAATAAAATCCGTTCTTTATACAGCTTGTAATAAAAATATTCTGCAATGCTCCTTTCTTTCTATTGCAAAAATGTTGGCTTATTAGAATATGTTAGTGTTCGAGTGCGTATATGTATCCGCTTGCTTGTTTTGTTGTTTATTCGATCTTCCATCTGTACGACTTCGGCTACAAAACCACGTTTTAATAAAAAAAATGTATTCCCTTTTCAACAACGTTTCCGTGTCCGCGACAAAGAGAGTACAACCCTATTTCCTCTCGGTTTACTATTCGTTTACCGGTTAATAAGTGTTAGTGATTTTTTCTTGGCTTCGTGCTTGTTCGCATTCGGTTGAGGGTGAATACAAAAGCTTCTTTAGATAAATTTGTGTGTTAGTTTTTAAAAGTGTTCATCGCTTAGTGCGGATTCGAACCATAAAAAGTAGTTAAATTTTTCACAGTCATAGATAATGCATAAATATTAATGTCAAAAAAATAGTATTCGAAATTCGGTGTCTTAAATAAGAGGTTGCAGACGGAAAAGTTGAAAATAAATATAAAAAAATATTTAAAATCGCAGTTATAGATAAAGTAAAAATAATATTCGAAATTCATTGCTTTAAAATGTGTTTCAGGCGAAAAAGTTAAAAATAAATATTAATAACAAGTGTAAAAAAGTAATATAAACAAATAATATCGAATAAATAAAAAATTAATTTAAAAAATCTTATGGAATATATAAAAAGAGTCAATAAATTATTTTTATAGCAGGCAAAAGGAGTTTAAAAGGTAAGTGGTTTAAACTTGTGTAACTAAGATTAGCGCCATCTAGTGATTTTTTATCAATTAATTTTCACAGATCAAATGAATAGGGTAAGTGCTCCTAATACCGGCATATACCAATAGTCGTCACCTGTTGCATATAACTTCATATAACTAAAATATCCTATAACCATATATGAAAAATACCTTGAATAATCCTCAATAACACTGCAAACTATCTCTGTATACATTTTCGGACGAAAATATATATGTTAGCTATATCTTAATACGAACCGATTTTCACGAAACTTAACACATATCATTCTAGACTTAATTCAGTATTCTATGCCAAATTGCGTCCAAGTCGAAGGATATATAGGGGCATTGGTTCATCATTTACATTAAATCGGACGCAAATATATATGGGAGCTATATCTAAATCTGAACCCCTTTTCAGAAAACTTTCACACATCATTCTAGATTCGATTCAGTATGTTATTTTGGGGATTTGGTGCTCCATTAACCTAAAATCGTACGAAAATATATATGGTAGCTATATCTAAATCTAAACCGATTTTAACGGAACTTTGCACACATCATTCCAGGTTTAATTCAATACGCTATGCCATATTTCGTGTAAATCGAAGCATATATAGGGGCTTTGGTGCACCATTTACCTAAAATCAGACGAAAATATATATGGAAGCTATATCTAAATCTGAACCGATTTTCACGAAACATAACACACATCATTCTAGACATAATTTACTACGCTATGCCAAAGTTCTTGCAAATCGAAAGATATACAGGGACTTTAGTACACCATTTCATCCAAATCGGATCATAAATGCGACCTGTACTTTGTTTACAATTTAACACCATCGGACGGACATGCATAATCGACTCAGAATGTGATTCTATGCACATTCTCTAAGGGAGTCATGTGTCTATTTCCTTCCTTTTGAATGTTACAAACATATGCACAAAGACATAATACCCTGTACCTCAGTAGCAGGGTATAAAAATAGATATAATCTTTTAATAATTTATTTCATTAAATAAAAACTGAATTTACAAATTCCGCATGTAATAATAATATATACAATTATTTTCCTCTCAATTTAAAACTTGTACTTTAATAATGAACACAAATTTTAACATGTTTCATTTTCTTTTTCTGTTCTGTCTTTTTCTGTTACACCATTCTTATGAACCTTGAGCTGGTTCCTTTTTAACTTCGGTATTTGTTGGTTGTGGGTTAAAATGATTCTCAAGTAGTGTTTCACATAAACGTATTTTATCACTATCATTAATTTTTCCTTGGAACATGCCCTCTTTTCCATTACCTTTACCATCTAATATTTCCATGAATTTGGGGCCAAATTCTTCGACTAGCTCTGGATCACCCTTTAATACCATATGACCTTTACCGGGTTGGCGTCCCACGCTTGGTTCCGAAACGGTAAGGAAAAATAATGATATTCCGTCGACAGATACATTTCTCAAAAATGTATTAATGAAGTCGGGTTCAATTCCATCTTTTTTATGCAGACTATAGTATTTAGGCAATGGTTTCGGTAGTGATTCTAATTTTTCAGCTTCCATAATTGCCAAATCTCGCAGAAGTTTCTGAAATGATTTCTTTGTTGCCTTAAGGTTATTCTGTAGTTTTTGTATAAGTTCGACATGTTGCAATGGGCCACCTCTGTAATGAGCAAATGAGCAAATTAATATGAATCATTTCTTATTATTGTTGTTGTTGTTGTATAGGTTTACTTACTTTAAGGCCAAGGTAACTTGCTGCTCTCTGGCAAAACATTTTCCCAATGTTTTTGGTACACGTTGACCAACCACGAAATGTACATAGACACTGTTCTTGTTCTTCTCCTCATACAACAATTTAACACATTGTAATTGGGATAGATTGTTGACATGGGTGCCACAGCACATGTTATCACGCTGACCTTCAATGCGAATAACTCGCACTGGGCCTTCTACGTCTTTGGGCAGACCTCTGGGGGCTCTTAAACCCTGCATCTATATAGGAAATTAAATACTAATAATTATTTCTTGTTCTAAATGTTATTTGAAATTCCGTACCTGATGCAATGCCTTCTCATCGATCAAAGCCACACTGACCGGTCTACCCTCTCTTATGATATCGTTTGCCATATTCTCAATAACATCCAACGATTCACGGGTGATAACATGTTTGGTATTCAATTCAATGTAGGATGTCTCACTACCCAACCACCACGAAGTGGTATCATAGTTAAATTCCTTATCAAACAATTCCGTAATCAAATGTTGACCAGAATGTTGTTGCATATGATCCAAACGTCTTTCCCAATCAACAATTTGCAAGACTTCCGTGCCAACTTCAAAAGCTTTAAATGTCTCAACAAAATGAACCGCTTCCTTTCCTTTACGTATAACACTACGTACTGGAAAGCCATTAATGGTGCCATAATCACAGGGTTGACCACCACCCTCGGGGAAGAGTATGGTATCCTCACATACGACATTAAAGCCCTCTAGTTCGACGGGTTCTGCATCGCCATTGGACGGAAGTTTTAACTTTGCTTCTTCGCATGACACGACTGTGGTTGTGAACTGGAAAATTAGATTGGAGTAGAGAATATTACAAAGGTATGGGATATAATTTTTTGTACATACTTGCCGTAGAAAGCTATCTTCTTGACACTTAAAAACCATTTTTGTCCTCCTGCAATGAAGTCTGAACTTTTGTTTATGATGTTGTTGGTTATGCAAATGCAATAATTTTTGGCAAACAAAACGGTTTGTAAATAGAAATCAGCTGTTTGCTGTTCAAAACGCAGCAAGTGTTACTGCACACGTGTTCTATGTAGATTAGAACCGGAACCGGTTTCTATAAGGTTTTACCCGTGTTTTCCAACCGAAATGGGTTTAATTTGGCTTTCTGAATTCTGAAGTTCATATCCCAATTTTTCAATGGAAAGGTCTGTAATTCTTCATTAATGTCTATGTTTTGTCTGGTTTGGCATGTACATCAACAGGTTAGGTTAGGGATGTACGGTTTTTAGTAACAACCGTCCATTCGGAGTCCATTGTGATCATCCTTTGTACCAGAAAAGAAAACGGGAAGAGAGAGATGGTTATTTAAGCCATAGATAAGATTTTTGACAAAGCCTAGGATCTGGTTGGGGTATATTTTAGAGAAGAAGGCTAGATTATGTTCAATTGTTTCTAGCTCTTCTTTGTACTCACATAGACGACAGTAATCCTCTCCGCTGGAGTCCCTTTTCGAAGTGAGATATCTAATCCTCCTAATGATTTTGATCTATCTCTCGCTTTTTATGTGCCAACAGCGAAAAAGTTATTCGGCGAGAGAATTGTGTTAAACGTCGTGATCACATTTCTCCTTACGTTAAAGAGTTCCTCGGTTGTACCTTTGAAAGTTTTGTGAGTTTAAGGTCAATGTTGTTGTTCTATAAGGTATTTAAGTTGCAGACTCCTTCCTCTGTAGTTGATTTGTTTATGTTTTCTAGATCTGTTAGAAACATACAAATACTTGTTCCGCGTTTGTGTCCTTTATTGGAAAAAGCCTTTTTTGTACGAATTTCTAGAATTTTTAACACCTTACCGCCTTCTCTTAAAACATTTAATTCTTCCCTAAAATGTTATCGAACTCATTTATACGATTACTTCAACCTCAATTCATCTTAAATTCATAGGTTTTGCTTATTTGTTTGTGTTTTTATTGCATAACTGATTTCAACATTTAAATAAATTTAACTATAATAAATTATATGTTTTAATTGATAATTGTGATATAATAATAAGATATTTGAACCTGTAAATTGAATTTAGTGGTTGAGAGTAGATATAATATTGAAGTCCTTTTCCCTATGTGATAGGTTGCTGCATCAAATAATGGAATAATAATAATAAAAATGTTTTTGAAGTACAATGGTTCTAAACCCCTCCAACTGAATAGACGTTAAGATATCATTAAGCTAATACACTGTTAGTTTTAAGCTTTTGGAGTAGTTTATATTTTGTTGTTTTTGAATCGCTTTTGGCCCTTTGGACTAGATTCTCGTTTATGAAATAAATTGAAATTGAAAAAATTGAATTGAAATTGAATTAGCATTTGAGATTCTGCAACCAGGTTCTCTCGACCATCCGACTACCTTGCCGTAGGACAAGATTTACAGATCTCTCAATCTGGAGATTGGACGATTCGTTCCCTTCTATGTCACTATGTCCTGGAACCTTACATAAGTTAACTATCCGTCGTATATCATTCAGAACGGAATTGTAAACAAGAACTGCTTTTGAGTTTATAGTACACCACTTCAAAGCCTTGAGGGCCGCCTGACTATCGACATATAGTCACCGGTCCCGTATTATCGGCAGTTAGTGTTTTTACTATCTCGGCCGATTTGGTTATTGCAAGGATTTCTGCTTGAAAAACTCTACAAAGATTGTTAAGGTTATATGAGTTGTATATTTCTAATTTCCTTTGACCCGTCTGAAAAAAATTAAGACACAAGTCCAGAATTCCCTACTAGGAAATTCTACGTTGATGTCATTAAAGTCTCTACGAGAGGGATCATAGGAACTAATGTGAATATTTCTCCTCAAGAAATCACAACCTGGCGTTATGTTCAGCGATTTCCAAACATTATTTCTCGGAGCCTCAGGGCACACCTGGGCGCCTGGAATTTAATCAGAATGTCCAGTGGCTGGAGATTCAAGATCACATTCAAGGCTGCCTGTGGTGTACTTCTTAGCGCTCCGGTAGTCAGGATTGAAGCCGATCGCTGTACAGAATTTCATTTTGTCAGCAGTATCTTTTTATTGACCCCCTGCCACCATACAAGGCAACCATATGTAAGAATGGGGAGAACGAGCGCCACATACAGCCAGTGTATGATATCTGGTCTTAGTCCCCAGCTCCATCCTATGGAGTTCTTGCAAGAGTAGAGTGCTATCCGCGTTCCTCAACATTCCTACACCACGTTAATTTGCGGTCAAGAATTGTACCAAGGTATTTTGCTTCTTCAGAAAGGCATAGGGTCACTCCTCTCAAAGATGGCAAGCGGAAACTAGGAATCTTACGTTTCCTAGTGAAGAGCACCAATTCTGTCTTAGTGGTGTTTACACCAAGACCCATTGCGTGTGCCCAGTTAGACAGAGTTGAAAGGGCGCCCTTTATAATGTTTGAAATTGTGATTAGAAATTTCCCACCAACCAGCAAAACTACATCATCGGCATAGGCTACAACCTTTGTTTTAAGATTATCGAATTTCAGCATTATCTCATTTATCACCAGAAGCCACAGAAGGGGTGGTAGTACTCCCCCCTGTTACACCGCTTAGATTCATCTGTTAATGTATATGCGGAGCTATTAAAACCGAACTTATAATACACTCGTAAAGAAGTTGTGTAGAGAATAAAAACTATTTCGCCCACAAATTCCTCAAAATTTTAATTTAATAATTTCAATTTGGCATATTATTTTTATTTGAAAACGTTTTTTGAACTATTCCAATGGAGCTTAACAAAAATGAAGATTGTTTTCATTGTTGGAGGGACAATTTAAATTTAACCCACGAAAAAGTTAAATTAAAAAATCCAAAATATTGTTGGATATATCCAAAACATGAACGCAAAGAATTGAAAAATATTTTGCCAAATTTTGAAAATTGCAAAACCTCAATTTATACGAAATGTGATTATTATTTAGAAAAGCATGCACATGAGATGATATTACATTTGGAGAAACTACTTAAGGCCTATAATGAACTAACGTATAACGAATTGCAATCTCAAAATCAATTGATAGATGATATATGGGTAAATTCGCAAAAGTATTTAATATTATCAGGGTAAGTAATGCAATTTATTTTGGAATATATGTAAATGATAAGAATGCCCATTCATTAATCATAATAAATTTCATTGCTTCAGAAATGGTCTTTGTGTTAAACCTTATCCAGATATTATATCACGTAGATATGAACAGGAACTAATGCATACAATTTGCAGTAAAATAAATAAATTGCACAAGTCTAAGTAAGTTATGTCGCAGACATAAAATCATAAAGATTATAGTTTTGAGCCCTGATCTTTAAATGTATATAAATTATATACTTAATGGAGTTTTAAATATTAACATGGCTATGTAAGGACAAAAGCCTTTACATTATATATATTTTTGTCAATTCTTTACATATGCATCTAAATGAAAAATATAATTATATTATATTATTATCAGCGATCGCCTTGGTAAATCCTTGTCAAATATAAACGCACAAATGATCGAACTAAAGAAACGCTGTAATAAATTGGATTATAATGTCGAGAGTCCATTTATATTGGGAACATATAATCTGAAATCATTGGGCTATACACGGCAACTAATTGAAGACCTCTATGAATATTTCCATGAGCAATTGTTCAAATTAAAATGCTGGGCTCAATTAATTGCACCCGAAGATTCAGTATCTATTGAAGATTATAGAACATTAATACATCCCTGTAAGGAATATGAAAATCGCATTATGGAGTATTTAGATTCATGTAAATGTATGCGTTCCAAGAGAATTAATTGTGTAAACGATAACAACTAAAAATTATATTATGTAACCGAAATTTATATAGCGATTCAAAAATTAAACGAAAACTGTTAACATTTTGAAAATATTTAATGTTGCTGTTGGTCTATATTTAAAATATGCCTATAATATTCAGGATTGCCTCAATTTGTGTAGGCATATCTATACCAAAATAGATCCTGGAAAAAACAAAGTATGTATCAAAAATATTCTATTAGAATTTGAAATGACAATTTGCCAAAGTTATAGTTAAAATAAATATAATCGGACGATATAGTCCCATGGAGCCTATACCCCAAAGTAAGCCTATATTAACATGTTCGGGTTTGGTTTATACTGCTGGGAAGCTTTGATTGTAATTTGGAATAATATTTTCAATTCCCTTTACGCTTTATCCGTGGTATATTCGTCAACAGTCAACCGAGAAGGTATTCAGCAGCATGCATTCTGTTTCTCCACAATCCTCTGCATTTGCTCCAAATTAGGATGGACCCACAGAAATGTCACGTGCGGTCACATAGCAATCAATTACACTCGCTGATCCTTCCATCACCTTCGGCCTTGTCAATCATGGGAACTCTATGATTATCTGGTACCATCTGTCGTGTTGCCCTTTCAATCGTCAGAGGAGACCTTGATGGTCTTCTGCCAATCAGCGATCTATATTTGCAGAGGATGTGTTCAATTGTTTGTAGCTCTTCTTCGTCCCCTCAGTAATCCTCTCCGACGGAGTCCCATTTCGAAGTGAGAGTTAAAATCCTGCAGTGACCTGTTATCATCCCCACAATGATTTTGATCTTTCTCTTATTATGAACCAACAGCGAAGTTCTTTTGCGAGTGAATTCAGGCCAGTAGATTTTGAGATTCTGCAACCAGGTTCTCTCGACTATCTGTTACCAACCACCTCGCCGTAGAACAAACGGATTTTGCCAATGAAATAGCCAATGGGTGGTTTCACAGATCTCTCAATCAGAAGATTGGACGATTGTGAGCCCTCGAGCAAGCTCGACGGCTATCTCATTCCCTTCAAATGTCACCGAAGGCTGGACTTCTTTTAACAACAATGTTGTCTTTAAATCTGGTTGCTGTTCCTCCGTCCATCTCATTCCCTTCATTGAGGATGAGGATACAGGGACTTTGGAACATCAATTACCTAGAATCGGACAAAAAATTTTATGGGAGCTATATCTAAATCTGAACCGAATTTCACGAAACTCAGCACACATTTTAGACACAATTCAAGTTATAAATATCAGGAATTAGCGGTAAATAAGCTGGTCGAATCGAAAATATGAACTACCCCGACTTAATTATCGAGAGTTCACTGTATGCCCTATATTATAGTACGTTTACATTTGACCGGATTTCGTTAACCCAGTGGGTTTCAATTGTCAATTCCTTTGCATATATGTCAAATAAATCCTCATAAAGTAGGTTAACCCGGAAAAAGTTCTAATGTATATGCCGTTTTAGATACATAGATTTTTTTTTAAATCCACGCTTTATTTTATACTTAATGCTTTTGAAAAATAATAATCTTCAAAAAAACAGACGCTTTGAAATATTCCTAGAGAAATTCACGACGTTAGTTTTAGGAAAAACATTGTTTAACAAATTTACTTCTTGATATCTTGCGGATCATATTTTTGGAAGGTGGTATTCGGGTCAGCGTTATTTTGGCGACAAAACTTACGTTACGTTATAATTTGCTCTGTAAGTTGTTACGTATTTGAATAACTAATTTCGAACCATTAAATGTCAAAATTGAACTGTCATGAAAAAAACAAAAACAACAACACGATGTCAAAACATTCAAAATGTTTGTTTATATACATGTTTGTTTATAAAATTGGAATCGGCAAAAATGGGCGATAATCAAAAACAACCATACAATGAAATTGAACAAGAAATCTTGGGACAAATCTTGATATTGGAAAAAGAATTCCGTGATCACAATACCTTGATGAAAAATGAACTTGTACAGCAAAAGGAATTGATCTCAAGATTATGGGTGTTATCACAAAGATACATTTTACTTATAAGGTTAGAAAAATAATATTTAAATATTTGACCTAATAGATAATAACACACTGTATCTCACAGCACTGGACCATGTTGTAAATTTCCGGAAATATATGCTGGTCCAGCAGAGGAGACAATTCTACAGGAATTCTGCGATAAGCTAAAGGCTGTTAAATCGTCCAAGTAAGATGAAATTCACATAAATATACATTTGTAATTAATTGTCAATTGTTTTTGGTTAATTTCAGTTGCCGCATTTCCGTCTCCCTGTCCGAGCTGCGTACATCACATCGTCTGTTTGAGAATTCATGTCGAAAATTGGACATGAACGTTCAATCGTTACTTATAACCGGTGATGCCTATCACAAACCTTTGGAATATTTTATCGAATTAACCAGTGACTTATTTAAATATTTTCATGCTTGGATTTTAAAATTGAAATATACTACAAATTTAATTGATCCGCATAAATGTGAAGGCATTGAACATTATAAGACATTACTGGAACCTTCAGAGGACTTTGAAGAATACCTTAATGTCGGCTTGACCTATTGTAAATGTTTGAGACCAAAACCCACGTGCTAAATTGAAATATATATATATATATATATGATATATGTACATACACTTTATTTGGTATATTTTTTAACAATTCTGTGATATACATATCAATATAGAGAACGTGTAAAATCGTTTACACAAAAAATATATATGAAATGACAAAACTGATTAAAAGGAAATATGATTGCATTACTGATAATACAAAATATAAGTAGTTAAAACGGCATATAAACGGAATTTACATTAGAACTTTTTACCGGGTTAACCTACTATATGAGGATTTATTTGGCATGTATACAATGGAATTGACAATTGAATAAAAAGCTACTGTAGCTCTAAGCAATTGGGAAAATATATTATTTGCTTTGATAGCTCATTACAAAATATTCTTATTAATATTATTAAATAAAAATTGCATTCTTTCTGTAATTAAACAAGTATTCTTTACAAAATAAAAAAATATATATATAAATATATATTGTCCGCGCCTTGATTGCTCATTTGGGAAAATATTAAAAAATAAACACATGATAGCTCCTCAAAAAAAAATATTTTAAATTAAGGCATTGGTAAATCCTTGGAAAAATATTCTGTAAAAATCTCATCTTCAATAACCCATTAGAAAAAATTCTTTAAAAGATCCTTACAAAGTTATCTGATTATTATTTATCATATTTATGTTTTGGAAATTTATATTTATTTGGGATAAAATGCAAAAAATGTTGAGGAAATTTTAGATGATTTAATTTGCGACAATTATTAATTTGTTTTTGTAACATGTGTATAGCTTGAAAGTTAAAAATGGGTCGTAATTTGGTATAGATTGTTGAATAAATTCTGAAGGTTTCGTGGTCAAGAATTTAACATTTCGAGGACATGGTTGTATCCACATATTAGTTGCACGACAATGAGACGCCTTTGGTGTTGCACCATTCGAAATAGCAAAAATATATTGATTTATGATTTAGTTTCCATAGATTGGATTCAATCACGTTAAGACTTGAAAGACGATCTATCATTATATGATGGTTGATATATGATATATCAGACCTCATGCCAGTTGGTATTTTCATGGAGGTAAGAATGGTTGTCATCTGGATGGGTCTCCTACCTCTGCAGGCGTAAAAAAAAGCCCCAGAACTTTATATAATCTCAAAATAAATTTGAAATTCAGCTGGTACGGCAAAAATGTTCCTCATAGAAATATTTGTTTTATGACCCATGTTTCTTTGACCAAATCTGTTTCAGACAATGTAGAGTCGATTTACAAATGTCCGTTTGTCTGGCAGGCTGGTGCGCACGATAACTCTCGAAAGAAATAACCGATTTCATCCAAACTTTGCACATCGTAATATTTTTTCTAAACTTAAATCAAGTTTGAAGAAAACGTGTACATCTACATAAAGCGAAAGGAATATCCGATTTCATTTCATAGATCAAGTTCGAAGGTAGGATCCGTCGGTCCTCTCCTACTGGTACCAAATTGTTATACTTTTGTCAAATCAAGTTCGAAATTGGAAATCATTGTACCGCTCTCCTTAAAACCTCCCACTCAAAATAATAAAGACAGTGTGTAATTCCGTAGACCTTCGCAAACCTTCGGCAACGCCAACTTTATTACTTGTTTTGTAGGGATTTGACATTTATTTGAATATGGATTGGGACAAGTTGTGTTTAGGGGCTCATTTCGGTTTTTTTCTGAAATGTTTACTTTTTCTAAATAGTCACCAATATTACCATCATCGGTACATAAATGACGAAGTTGTGAACATATAAATTCCGGAATTTCAGAGGTCCATATCTCGGGAATGTATGGACTTCCCCTTCTTGGAAAAATCCAAGATGAGCCCCTAAACTTAACTGAAACCAGGGATGGTTTTCGGGTCAATTTCATAACAATCGGACAAAAATTAGACCTGTATTTTGATTATAGAAATACTAGGTTTGTTTATCCAAGTTTTAGGCAAAAGTTGTGTTCTGCGGCTCAAGAAAACCATCTATTTTCCTCTATTCCCGTCCCTTTCATCTTTTACTTTTCAGGTACTTATTGAGGATGGGCATAATGGACCAAAGGTCTTCGAGTGAAGACAATTAAAATGTAATTATTTCATATAATCTACAAATCTTAAATCCTCGACCGATAGCCGTCCATAGAATCAAACTAAACGTTGGGCACCTTTTATTTCATAGGATACACTAAATTTTTCAAATAATAAACAATATATTGTTATATCCGGACCTCAATAGCTTTAAAGTGATCAAATGATTCGCGACCTTGACTTGTTCCAAGTCGATTCTACATATCATTATCATCATTGAAGGATCACATGCATCATTATTGAGTCAATTCAGGACATCAAAAAATTCTAAATTTAATATAAAAAGGACCAATTATTTCAGCAATTATGATGGTAGAACACCCATAGAATTTGTTCCATACTATGTCCCAGAAGAATATATAGATCCTTTATTTAATTTCCAGGCAATAAAGATCCACATTTTATCCTTATAATGATCTGAAATTTGAAAATAATGCATTTAGTGTGGAGTTCAAAAAAAGGTTATACCAGCTAATCCAACTATGTCTATTTTGGACCAGTGTTGATCAAACATGATCATTGTGCAAATACTGTTTGTGGCACACATGAGCAATTCAGGATATTCAAAAACAATGTGTAGTTTCTTGTAGAAGAATAGAAATTAACAATTTCTCAAAAGACCGGCAAAACATGTAGCATCAGAATTGGTTTGGATCAATTATTTTCTGCAAATTATAAGTTCGACAATCAATTAAACAAATAATGATTAACTTGATAACAAAGAAGCATGGTTTTTGTACACAAACAACAACAGCACCAACAAATTACACGCCGCCTCACTTCCAACCCGGGCGTCCACACTATTATAGTACATCACAAAAACAATAAAACACTCTCTTTTTTTGTATTTATTACATCTTCAAAGCTGTCCAGAGGGGACTTTTGTTATTTTTATTGTAAAAACATGTGTTGTTGTTTTTTCTTTTTGGTAACAATTATAATACATCACTGAAACTTTTATATTTAATATAAAATAAAATCCATATCAGCAATGAGTCCAAACAAAAGTGTAACTTCCTCCTCCATGCAGCCTTGACCACCAATACACGGCCTTTTAGCGAAGTCTTCTGGCTTCACGTTCAGATTCCAACAATGTCAAGATATCGCCTTCACGAACGGGTCCCTTAACGTTGCGGATAATTTGACGGTTTTGTTCACCGATGAACTCCACTTTGACTTGGGTACATTGACCTTGGGAGCCAGTGCGGCCCAAAACTTTGATAACACGTGCCCAAACAACTGGTTTATCCATATTTTTTTAATAAATTTGTGATTTTTCTATAAAAAAATTCACGTGTGACACACGCACAAAGTGACAGCCGGAAACGAAAAGAAAGAATTTTTCGTTAATTTTTGGCGAATTTGTTTTGTTTCGTCGAATTTTCGTTCAGTGTGGCATTAAATGTCAAATTATTCACCGCAGCAGAGTTGTAATTGTAGTGGACAATTGATTGATAGCACAAATATAATGGGTGATTCAGAGTGAATTATTTTCAAATTCATTAATATTAAAAACAAACTTTATTATTAATTTTACTCCTGATTTAGATTAGGCGAGTTTACTTGCGACAATTATTATCGTTCTCTTTTGAACTTGCTTCATGCGTCTATACAAGGCAATTCGGTTTCAAAAATATATATATATTTTTTACATTTTGTGACAATGTTCTGGATTGGTATTTCTAATTACTGACACTACAAACAAAATACACAAAACGAATTGCCAGAAAATTGTCGGTACGGGCAATTTTTTTCAATTTCTATTCCCCTTGCCCCTCTCTCCTGCAAACAAAGACTTGCCGCAAGTAAACTCGCCCAATCTAAATTGAGACTTACTTTGATTATTATTATTTATTGTACATGTAGTTGTCAAAAATTGATTTTACGATAAAGTGTTTGTTATCCTAGAAACAACTTTAAGAAAGGAAAGAATTAAAAAATGAATCACAGAAACTCTTAAACCTTTGTGTGAATTTATATATAATATATTTTTTGGATTATATTTATAAAATGTTGATCAAGTTATGTGTTTTTCGATATAAGAAAAAGGTCAAAAAAGTGTATACAGTCCGAATTATTTAAATCGCTTCATATTCGAATTGCACCCTCCGCAGTATTGTTAATTCTTGTAAAAAAATTATAGGGACATCAGCTCCACCCCCACCCTTTCTCGGTGACAAAAAATTTAATTTATTTTTTTGGTTTAATTCGCATCTACGCTTATTAAAGCATGTCTCTGCAAAATTACAAGGGAAAATCTCGAAAACTCTTGAAGATATAGCCGATTTATTGTGTCAGCAAGAGTGATTGTCAAACTTTAAACGTATTTTTTTCGAAGCTGTGTTTTTACGAATGGCGGGCACGATAACTCAAAAACTAATAATCCAATCGGTTCCAAATTTTGCCACGTTTCTTAGGATGTTTATAGCTCTCGTATGAACTAGGATAAAGCCTATTGGTAAAAAATCCTTTTTTAACTTAGTTTGTGGTCAAAAATAGGCGGATTTCTAAAAACAATTTTTCAAAAGTCCGCCATTTTGTTAATTTTTGTGCAAAGTCAGTAATCCTAGGTCATACGAGTGAGATGTACTCTTTCTAACACCGTTGGAATTTCCGGATTCCGATGTTCCAGGGAGAAGTTTTCATGCCCGCCATCAAAAATAAAGATTTTTCTTTAATCACCATAAATAACAACAACCAAATTTTGCAAATTATTTCTCCTCTCTTTTAAATCTTCAAGTATATATGTGTAAAGTTACAAACCTTAACATGGATTGGTATTCATTTACCAGCCCAATGAAATTCTTGAAAATTTAATATCGAAATTTAATTTAAAATTAAAAAAAAAACGTAGCGACCTCCATTTGAACAACAAAATAAAAGATGTATGTGAAGCAACAGTTTTGACATACATACAAAATGTCGTATGGAAAGAAAAACTGACAGTACAACGCTTGTTTAAACAACAACTTTAATCAGGCAGGGTATATTTTAATCATAAGAAAAAACAATACATCTTTCCTACAATTTGCATATGTTTTCATCCATTTTTAAATTTTTGATTTTATTTTTATAATTATGGCTTTTACCTTCTACAATTGTACCGTGATAAGAATTTAAAATGTACTTTAAACGGTAATTTACATTAGAACTTTTTGTAGCGTTAACCTGCCTGTTTTAAGTTTTGTCATATTGAAATCAGTTGGTGTTTCGCCGTTCTGCAAGAATTTACTTATTTTTATTATTTTGTTCAATATCATAAAGGGCTAAGCAGAATGCTCGCGTTGGGCCATCCGTCGCGTTATATGTTGTCGAAAATACAACAACCACAAGGAAACGATAACACAAACGCTCGAAGTTGATGTGCGCTGCGCTTCGGAGTTAAATATATTTTAACTTTTTGCGTGCGTTAACGCGATAACAAAAAATGCTCAACGCGAACATTCTGTTTAGCCCTTAAAGCGGTGTACACACTATCATTTTTGACTGTCAACTTTTTTATCGATTACTGACTGTCCAACAACCATGAATATTTTTGTGGTTGCCTGATGAATGACAAACATGAGAGGCCACACTATCAAACAAATTTTTGGCAAGAGTGTCACTCAAAAGTGCTAGTGTATACACCGCTTAAGTGAAAATTTGTTATCGTGGTAAAAAATAGTACATTCTTGTAGTACGGGAATAGACCAAGTACCTTAAACTGATGTAATTGTTTTTCACTGGACAAAAATATTAAAAAAAAACAAACAAATTTGCCTGAATTCCTTATAAAGTCTGGGTTTATACATGCAACTTTTGTAAGGAACTCTCCTGAGTTCTTAGAAGTGAGAGGTATAAAAAGTGACAAGGGGGAAGAAATTAAAAAAAAATCGTAGAGAGCAGCAGCAGAGTTGCTTAAAAAGTTGCATGTATAAGCCCAGACAAAGGGTATCGAAACTAAAACGCAATTTTAAAACTTTTTTATGACTCTATTTTAGCCTAAAATTAGTTGTAGTGGAAATTATATTATGATTTGGGGAGGGGGGATAAATAATTTTCATAAATCTGCATAGGTAATACTTAAAATACTAATACTTGAATACTAATACTTGAATACTAATACTTGAACGGATCCTAAATTCATCCGCAACTTAATTTAGTTTTCGATTGGATGTAGAACCCATTTTGTCTATGGACCAAAGGGATAGGAATTGTAAATAATTTGCTCTTTTCATATAAGAACAATGTTGTATTCAGTATACATTTGAATTTCGAGCAAATTGATAGGAAGTTCTGTCATTGTCTAAATGCACCTTGAAGTGTTCGTAGCAGTTCGTTGTGAAAATTATATAATTTTGAATTACCCTGTTATATCTACCAATAATAACTGCATTCTAATCATTTTAACCAGAATTTATTTATCAACAAGCAAGGGGGAGGAAATTTGGAAACAATGTGCTCTTTCTATAATTAAATTTCACCCACAAATAACATGTCCTTGTCCACAATAATGTAATTTCAAGAAGCAAAGGAAAGCCAGGAGAAGAACCTACGTACCCACCATTATGCGACGCGTTTCGCCGTTGGTTAGGCGGCTCATCAGGCATATTGGGCTATGTGGCTTTACAAAGGTCGTATGTTGATAACTTGTATTTATTCCGCCCTGATGCAAAACTTGCATATGCGAATTAAATTCTAATTTGTCAAAGTTCGACATTTGATGAGCCGCTTAACCAACGGCGAAACGCGTTCGAGCTCGACTCGAAAGATTATAAATAATCACTTAAAAAATTACTTTCAAATGATCACTGCCCTTTCAAGGCAAAATTCAAATAACAAAAAGTAAATAACTTTTATATACCATTAGTTTCAACAAAACTACTCAGGTGTGTTCTTCTTTAAAAATAGTTTCAAGTAGCCCACAATGGTGTTCATATTTTATAAAATAAAACAGATTTTATAATATAAAATATTTTCAAAAGCTCTACAAATGTGGATATAATACGGATAACAAAAATATTTTCAAGCAGTTAAAAATTAGAATTAATATATAAATGTATCATATATATATACAATTATATTTAACTTTCACATTAACAAAATATGTATTTCCATGCTAAAAAACTCAAATTACATGTATCACCCTGTTAAAATTGACAACAACTTCATGATTTCCAGGCACTTCCCAAACACCGAATGTCAAATTCAACCATATTTGACAACTCGGACACGTATGAAACATGTCGTTGATGACAACAACAAAACTTCGTTTGTGTGTTTTCTACTATACTTCGGCTTTCATACGTTTTTCTGATTTCGCTGCCGTCACATCAGTCACATAGGGGAGCGTGTGAGTCGCGGCATAGTTTTGTGTGGTTTATTTTGATCTAGTTAGTGGACAACAGTTAACAAAAAAAAGCAAAATGAAAAATTATATGTTAATTTTATTGTTGGTTCTGCCAACTATCATCTGCACTTTCAATGCACGTAAGTAAATAAATAATTTATTAACAAAATTTTATCAAATCAAAAGCGATATTTGTGTGTAATGAGAGATAAGTGAAGAGAAGACATTGAGGTTGTTGTTGTTGTGTTACTTGCATTGCAGAGAATCGAGTGCCGACGTAATTTGACGTGGCAGAAACCCAACGACGACTTCAATGTTTTTGACAATTGGGAAAAGTGTTTTCGTCATTTGACGATTAATGAAATTGTTATTTTTGAATGAAAATTAAAGAAATAATTCAAAATTATTATAAAATAGATTTCAAAACTTATCGTTTGATGTGTTGGCATTGATTTGACTTTGATAAATCGGTTTTTACCAAGCCCACCTACACCCCTGGCCAACAATTGGATTTGCCCGGTGGCAAGCCTGTTGAATTCTTGATTGGTTTCACCAA